>NW_011905983.1:0-1571 GCF_000151845.1 Pteropus vampyrus
GTGTGTGTGTGTGTGTGTGTGTGTGTGTGTGTGTGAGTGTGTGTGTGTGTTACGTATAAGCAGTTATTATTTCTATTTAATTATTTATAACAATGAGAATTTTTAAAATATTAAATGTTTCCTGAAATCATATGGTTAAGTTTCAATTTTATATGAGATGAGAAGAAATTGGAAGTAAAATTCTGCCAATTTTTGGTCAGCTAATTGAATGTATGTTTTCTAGTTCAGGCATTTAGAACATGGAATATTTTTCTGTATTTAATAAAATTTTTATTTGCATTAACATGTTAACATTTTAAAATGTCTGTGTAATTCCGAAGATTGTCTAAGACTTCATGGAAAGTTAGGAATCCCAGTTTTATAATTTTTGATTCTTAACTGTTTAGTAAGAATCCTATTATCTCATTCCCCTGTAACCTTGCATTTTATTCCCAAAAGGGCTTTCCATGGTTCATTATCTCTGAATATGTAATTGTATCATACAGGCCTATACAGGAATGAGGCATTTACCCAGAGGACTTATGATGGATCCTTTCACAGTGAGAGATCTTTCTGGTCATTTATTTGAAGCCATCTCTAAATTTCTACTAGCTTAACGAACTAAATCATTAACACAACAAAAGGAAAATTAAAACTTGTTCAGTATTATGTAAGCACCAGTAAATTAGACAAAAAGAAATTATATGGACGAAGGTACTTGATATCAAATGTAACTCTAAAATGTGTCTTGATGGAAAAATAGAAAAAAAATATTTCTTCGTTTTTCACTATGGCTGCTATTTATGTCATTATCATAAAAATGTATTCTAATTTAGAATCTGATTTTTAAAAAAAATACTTAAAACACTATCCACCACAGCGAAAGAATTGACACTCTTTCTATGCTAGGGCAGTAGACAAAAAAATACAAGTTCTCTTCAATAAAGGGAGAAGTTTCAGCTTCACTATGTAAAGACTTTGAAAGTTGCCACTCCCATATTTAAAGCAAGAAAAATCTGGATAAACTGAAAATCAATGACTTTTCTTGGACCCACCAGAGCACTGAAGTTGCAAGGCAAACTACCATCCTGAAAACAGAAGAGACAGACACATCCAGGGCAACACTAGGGAGATCTGCTGACATGGGGCAGAAGCTCCTGGAAGCATAAGCTGGTAGGAACACTTAAGTCGTAGTTTCAAGCTGTAGTTTTGCTGGAGGTTGAAGTGGACTGGCAGGGTAAGGGGAAGAATAATTATTATGAAATACACTCAGTGACTTTTCTATAGCAAAGGATTACATGCAGGGGAAAAGACTCTATCAGAGTCTTTTCCCAACTGGGGAAAAGAAATTTCTCCCACTGCAACCACCTCCAGGCTTTCTGTATTACATAAGGGGAAAAAATAGTTAACAGGGGTCGGGGTTTCAAGAAAATATACTGGAAACACTGCAATCAGGGAAAGGAAGAGGGGGTGGAGTATAAAAAAGCTGTACCACTACAGAAACACATGTGAAGGTCATAGCCCTAAGACACAGATTCACTAGAAGACTGAGGTGTAATCAAAAGATTGCAAAATGCTCTCTCTCCACCTCA
>NW_011905984.1:0-2510 GCF_000151845.1 Pteropus vampyrus
AAGTGTCCTGTAATATGTCTACGGCATGTCTTAGGCAGCTCTCTATAGCAGCAGACACCTCTGTCATACCCTAAATTAACAGCACCCAGCAGGTGATTAACTACTATTCCTTTGCTAGGGTTCAATTTCACAAATAACATCCAAACTAAACCCAAAACAGTTTGAATCTCTATCAGTAAAGCTACAATACCAAAAGTACCTGTAGCATGAAAGCCAAACATTACTACAGGCAGAAAGACACTCGCAGAATTCTAAGGATCAAAATATATCAGGAATATATAGAAGCTGAGGTTGGATATATGATAAAAAGAGCCTAATAAAATGGTTCCTGGACAAGGAAGAGGAAGGTCAGAATTTGTAAGGTAAGAAAACATTACAAAACAGGAACAGTCATAACCCAAATAGTTGGGAGTGGCCTCTCAGTACCACCTGAAGTGATGATGTTGGGGATCAAGGGGAACCATTCTGGCTAAGATGTTCTGCCCTGTCAGGGCAGCAGGCATTTCTCTTTTGTACAGGTAAATATTGTAGGCTCTTATAACCTGATGATACCAAGCACTTGAATCATTCAATTTACATCATGCCCATTCAGCAATTTTCTGATCATAACTTAGCTAGTGGTAGTATAAAGTGTATAATTCTTTCAGAAAACAAAATGTGGTAATGTATTTCAAGAACTTTAGGAAAAAAACATACACTAAGGGAATTCATTTTTTATTAAAAATAATGCATTCTTTCCATCTAGGTTTAGCAAAAAAACACAAAATAGTAATAGTAGCAACTACCGCCACCACCTACCCAGCATGTACAACAAAATTCTATCTAGAAAGATATGACGGTAAATTCTGTACAAACATATATATGGACATTACAAAAAAAAATGTGGAAGACCATATATGAAATGTTAACAATGGTTGTCAGTGGTTAGTATGATTTAAATAACTTAAAATATTCTTAAATTGTTTTGCTTCTTTGCTTTTGCTATAGAATGGATGCAGTTACTTCTTGATAAAAAGGGACTTTAGTGTGTTTCTCTTTTAAGCATATATATTTTCTGGTTTATGTTATTCATAAAGTCTCAGCATTATACATTTTTTCATTTCCGTAAGAGGTGTTAATTTTATAATTCTTTCTATTGAGAAAATTACTTATGCAATCTACTGTGTCCATAGATTTCTTCATAGTAACACTGGATTGAACCTAACTTGGTTGTGGAGAATTTCTATTTTCTACTCATACTGATACTATGCCTTTTCAACCATAAATACTTTCTCCCAGGAATTTTAAATCCCACAGATATGTGCTGTGGATTATCACAATGGACTACTAAAATCTACCACATAGCAAAAACCTGGGCAGCTGTTTCTCTCTTTGGGAAAAAAGTCCTTTTCATGACTTCTCACTGAGATCAAGCCTCTGTCCTCCATTCTCAGAGCTCTAATTCTGTTGTTCTCTCTATTCTTTCTACTCATCTTACCTCCTACAGCCGCTCCAAAGGGAGGCAGCTAGGATGTTACCTACAAATTAGAAAATCTGGCTTCTGGTATAAGACTGCTGTATATAAGTTGCTTAAGTACTTTCACAAGTCACTTCTTAGTCTTAGCTTTTTCACATGTAGGAAAAAAGTGAGATTAATATAATTTAGGCACACCTGAGTTTCTCTAAGTATCCTGAGAGCTGGGACTGTATGTATCTTTTTCATGTTTACACTCTCAGATTAAGATAGTGCCTGGAACAGAGTAGGCACACAAATATCTGTGAATGAGTAAGTGAATATCTGCTTTTCTTCCTTTTTCCTGTTCTATTACTTATTTCCATCTTCTCATTTCCTGTTGGTTCTTTACTTTAAAATTATTTGGACAAATTTATGAAAACTTTTATTGGGCTCAACACACTCAAATGTTCATTGCTCCGTTTCTGCTGGTGGTCTACCATTCTCCTTCTTCTGACAAGTTCTGACTGAGATGTCTACATTATTATTATTTTTTTCATATTTCCACATCCTAAATGGCTGCCAACAAGTACTATAGGCAGTATCTCTCTCACTTCACCATCCTTCTCTGACTTCCATTGCAACCAGATTTCTTTCTCCAATTCCAGGAAACGTTCAGAGGAAATATTTCCATATGTCTCACAAATCTCAAATAGTTGAGGTAGATTCTACAATCCTCAACTATGAGAGTGTCAAGAAGGGCATTTAAATGTCCCAAGATACTACAGGGAATGGTGAAGAACATTATAAACTCAGATTATAACTTTCAATCTTCCCAAAGGCTTAGCCAAATCAAAAAAATTTACACTAAATTTGGGGATTTTTTAATAAAACATGTTTTGATTCCCCAACTCACCACCTAACAAACTAGATGTTGCCAAAGAAGGGTCTCACTGCATATCCCCACCTCATTACTAAAACGTCTTGTTTAAATATGTTGGGTTCCTGATCAAAAAAGAACATGTAAAGTCAAGTGTAACTTCTTAAGAGAAAAGAAAATCTTTGTTATAGTGAATAG
>NW_011905985.1:0-1595 GCF_000151845.1 Pteropus vampyrus
CACGGCCGTGGACTGAGGTCCCTGGTGGTCTCTGGCGGTCTCTGCGCATCTGTGCCCCTTTGTGCTTGCTGGCTGTGCGGTGGGTTTTATACGGGCCAGAACCAGTACCCTTGCCAGTGGCTCACAAGCAGATGTGTGACTCGAGCTCATGGCTCAGCTTTTCAAACTACGGCTGGCAGTGTGCGCACACAGCAGCAGCCCGATTTGCCTGTGGTTCTCGTTCCCTTGGGGGTGCAGCCCTGACCCCCTACAGGACGGAGCCTCGCCAAGGGCCGGCTCCGTGCCTGACTCCTCTCTGGATCCCAGCACTGGGCCAGGAAGATCCAAGCCAGTGGTTTTGAGTGGATAAAAGCAAAGGCACCTTTAGCTGAACTGGGAAAGGCACGTATGGCACGTTTCCAGTCTCGACTCCGGATCGATCCGAGCTTCGTTTGCTCCCCAGTGGATGCGCCATGCGGAGGCAGGTGGGGCTTGCAGCCTCCTGCAGGTGACCGAGGGCCCCGACGCCCTCACACTCCCCAGGCGGCTCCCGGCTGTGGCTCTGCTGCTTTCCTGTCACATGGCTCTGCAGACCTGCATTTAACTGGAAAGGCAAAGTGGCCCCCCCGCCCCCCGCCTGCACGGCCGTTCCCCACACGAGGACGGTGGGGCCTCCCTCTACTATTGGTGTTATGTGGGGGCTTGGAAGGCAGTTTTGCTGGCGGGATGTGGCGGGGGGGCTCCTGGTTGTGATGTCACAGTTGACAGTGGGCATCGGTAAGGAGCTGCCTCACTAGGAGGGATGCGAAATATTTGACTGCCCAGAAATAAAACATCAGAACCTAAAATGTCATTAGTCGTCGGGGGTCTTGATGGGGTGCCAGAAGCACTGTGCCTGCTGCCGTGCCCCGAGCAAAGAGTGGCTGCCACGTGAGGCAGAGACGGCCGGACGGTGGCAGAGCCTTGCTCCTGGCAGCCTGGTACCTCTGGGGTCCAGTGACAGTGCTCAGTCCATCACTGGTAGCAATTACTGTTATCAAACGGGCATGATTACGGGTGGAGAGGGGGCGGGGGGCGGGAATGGAAGCATGGCAGACCCGATTTGAGCTGGTAGTAAGACAACAGTCAGATTCGATAAGAACAAATTATCTCAGAATTAGTAAGAATTAACAAATCTAATTATTCGACTCCGGTCCTCGGGACGCTCGCTGGGCCGTCCCTCGTAGAGCTGAGCGCTTCTCCGTCCAGGAGACCAGCCCCTCGGCTGACTCGCCTCCTGCCCTGTGAGCGCAGAGCCTGGCTGCGGACAGAGGCGCACACAGTGCTGCCCGGTGCCGCCTTCTCTGCCCACTCCGCCCTGCACACTCCCATCCGGGCCGCGGCAGAGGCCCACTGGAAGGGTTTCTGCCCGCCCTGCAGCGCCCGGCTCAGAGCCCGGCGTCCGTGTACTCCGCGGACGAGGCTGGCGGTGGGGAAGGCGAAGGCGGGCGTCTGCCCCGTCCTCACCCCCGGGTCTCCATTCCCATCCTGCAGTAGCTCCTCATTGCCTTTGCAGGGCCGGACGGGCTCGCATTTCCTTGAGGATGGTGACAGGAAATTAAAACCCGTCACCAGTC
>NW_011905986.1:0-942 GCF_000151845.1 Pteropus vampyrus
ACCGGCCCGGGCCGCCCTGGCCTCGCAGAGCTGCAGGGAGGGCCTCCTGTCAGTCTCCCCTCGGGCGACCAAGTTCAAAGGCAGAGAAGGGGCCCAACTCGAAGGCAAAGGAGAATTCTGAAGGGGTGGCCATCTGGCCACTCTGGGGGTGTCAAGGCCTCCAGGAAGAAGGCCCCGAAGACATGCGCCGTGAGGCCCGAGGCCTGCAAAGCCGCCAGCCCCCTCCCCTGCGCT
This sequence comes from Pteropus vampyrus, assembly GCF_000151845.1. Lineage (NCBI taxonomy): Eukaryota > Metazoa > Chordata > Mammalia > Chiroptera > Pteropodidae > Pteropus > Pteropus vampyrus. The sequence goes on from NW_011905986.1 coordinate 235, forward strand.
GGCTCCACACAGAAAACAGGGAAAGGCCGGCAGGTGAGTCTGTGCCGTCCTCGAGTTGACCGCTGATGAAGTTTGGGGAGAGCTATTTTGAAAGCAGCCCACACAGCGTGACCACACGCCGTCATCAGCTGCCGTCCTCAAATGCAATTTCATTCATAATTAAATATGAAAAAGCCACTACCTTAAAATAACGTCAGGGGTCGCAGCCGAACGGCCGGCCTGGGCCCATGAACTCTGGCCTCTGCTGACCCCAAGCGGGTCCCAGGGCTTCCCGGGCACACACCCCACTCCCGCCCCATGAGTCCACTGTGGCCTCACCTCCCCACCATGCCCACCCACCCTGCCTTCCACGCACGCCCTGTCCGTCCCCTCTGCCTCCAGGCGCCAGCCGGGACCCAAGACCAGCTTGAGCACGGCCTCGCCCGAGAAGCCCCAGGCAGCCCCTCCCCAGCCTCCGCCTCCTTCCCCCCGCCCCCTCCTCACACCCGTCCAAGCGTCATTAGCATCGCCTCCTAATGAACAGGGAGGAGTCCCGATCACTCGCTCACTCGGCAAACGCTCACTAAGCACCTACTATGCGCCAGACGCCGGAGAAACAACGGTCTCCGCCCTCCTGGAGAGCGCCCTCCAGAGGAGGGCTGAGGAAAGCAGCCGCGAATGTTCACGGGGTCCTCCCAGCTGGACTCTCAGCCCCGCGATCGGCCTTGT
>NW_011905987.1:0-1751 GCF_000151845.1 Pteropus vampyrus
ATATTGAATCTTCTAATTCATAATATGAACTGTCTCTTCATTTATTTAGATATTAGCTAATTTCTCTCAATAATAGTTTTACTTTTTAGTATACAAATCTTGTACATTTTTGTTAAGTTTATTTTTATGTGAGTGGAATTTTTTCTTAATCTCATTTTCAAATTGTTCATTTCTGCTTCATGGAAATACAGTTGATTTATGTGTATTGAGTTTTATATCCTATGACTTTGCTAAACACATTTATCAATTCTGTGTGTGTTATGTGTGTGTGTGTGTGCACGTGTGTATGTGTGTGTGTCTTGGGATTTTCTACATGTAAGATCATGTTTTCTGCAAAGACAAATTCACTTGTTTATTTCCAATGTAGATGCATTTTCACTTTTTCTTACTTGTTTGCAAGGGCTAAGATCTCCTATGTAATGTCAGACACCTCCCCCATAAAAAAATGCCCAGCATATTAGTTTTCCAGTCCATACTTTTCTGTTCTGAGCTGAAGCCTGACTTCCCCAATAAATAAAGCTTTCCCCTCAATTCAAAATGAGTTCTTTCTTTACTTAATGTCTGTGTCACTAATTGACTATAATGTCACTTAATGTTAGTCTATATTCTTCATTTAATGTCTATTAGTCTTGTTTCCAGAATTTAAGTAGGTAAATTTTTATATAGCCAGTAAGCTGGCCATGGCTACCCCAGAGCCTAAGTGTTTCATAACAGCTAGTAGGGTCTTCTTATCTTGGGACAGGGCTGTATTGGTTAGATTCCCCATAGGCAGATAGCTCCAGGTATCATCTGCCTCCAAGCTTAACACTTGATTTAGCCCAGGCCATGTGTGCACATTGTATTTCCTGCTCTGGCATCAGCATTATTCATTGCCTTTCCTTTTCCTTGGAAGTCTTCTAGACAGAAGTAAAAGAAAGATCTTTATGTTTGTTTTATCCTGCAGTTTTCTTGAAGATTAAAGAATTGGCCAAAATGTGAACATCACAAAATTAGAAGCAAACAGTCTAATTGAATATTTTCATCCAGATTGAATCTTAAAAATGGACTATTATTACTTATTTTAGCTCTCTGTAAAAATGTAAAAGAGATATTATGTTGCTGGTAGAGTTTCTTTCTGCATATTTCTTTAGCATTGACTTTCTTATGTTTAAAAACTGAATGCACACACACATACTCATGGTAAAACATTTCTTCATTCGTTGTTACTTCTTGCTGTTCTATGGAACTTGATGATTACATCATTCCTTTAATAATTTCCTAATTAGAAAAATAGCAAATACTTATTAGAAACCCTTAAGTAATATTTTTATTTCTGACATCTTTACACATAATATATTGAATTGATAGATCCTCTGTTAAAATAGTAAATATCATTTGGGGTAAAGTAAATGTTTAAAATGCCATTTGTGTGTATTTGTCATTCAAATAATGCAAGCTCATTATAGAAAATGAGAAAAAAATGGTAACAAATAATTTAATCTCACTTAAAACCTGGGGTAACACTGTCAATAATTTTCTCTGCTTGTATATCCAGAGAATATATGTGTATGCATATCTTTTTTTTAAATTGGGATCATATTTTGCATCCTATTTTGTTACCTACTCTTTTCTTTCTCCATATACTTTGAACATCTTTTCAGGTCAATAGATCCATGTACATTATTATTCTCTTTTTTTTTTTGCCTTTTCTATTTATTATTGATATTTTTGCATAATTTAAAAATTATTTTATTATCTCCTAGCAGAAGAGA
>NW_011905988.1:0-1794 GCF_000151845.1 Pteropus vampyrus
CTAGATTTCTTTGGTGCATATTGCTATCTCTTCTTGGTAGATTGACCTTTTTAGTCATTATATGTCTTTCTTTGTCTCTGATAATTTAATTTGCCCTGAAGTCTAGTTTACCTGATATAATATAGGCACACTTCTATTTTCCTTTAATATTTTTTGTGATATATTTTTTCCATGCTTTTACTTTCAAACTGCTTATATCACAATATTTGAAGTGAATTTCTTATAGACAACTATAGTTGGGTCATAATTTTTAATCCCCTCTGCCAATTTCTGTTTTTAATTATTGTATTTAATGATCAGTATTTAATGATCTGTTAGGACTGAAGTCTGCAAATTTATTCTTCTGTTTTCTGTTTGTTTTCCCTATATAATTTTTCTGTTTTCATTTTCTTGCCTTTCTGTGGGTTTCTCAAACATACTTAGGATTTCATTTTACTTACTTATAATGTTTTCTGTGGTTATCTTAGGTATTGAATTGTACATATAACTTATCTACTGGTGTCATCATTTTATCAGTGTAAAGAATAGAAACGTTATGTCATTTTACATCCCTTTGTTCTCCTCCCCCATTTTAGAATAGTCATTTTAAATATTTCCTATACATACATTCAGAACTGTATCATACAGTGTTAAATTTTTACTTCAACTGTCAAACATAATTTAGAGCCTCAAGAGAAGAAAATCCTGCAGTACTCACCCACATTTTTGCTTACCATGTTCTTTCTTCCATTCTGACATTCCGATGTACCTTAAAAAAAAAAAAGATAACAACAATAATTTCCTTTCTCTTTAGATAACTTCCATAAGTTACTCTTTTAGAGTAGATCTGGTGATGACAAATTCTTCATCTGCAGATATATAGATTTTCTCTTTATTTTTGGAGTACATTTTTGATGAGTATAAGATTCTGGAAGAATAGTTCTTATTCTTCAGCAATTAAAAACATTTTGTTCTTATTCCTTCTAGCTTTCTTGATTTTTAATGAGAAATCTGCTGTCATTCAAAAGTTTGATTAAAATGTGTCTTAATGTAATTTCTTTGGTTTTTCATGTTTGGGATTCTCTTAGCTTCTTGAATCTGTAAGTTTATATCATATTTCCAAATTTGGAAAATTTTCAGCCATAGTTTCTTCAGGTATTTTTTAAATTTGCCCTCTTTATCTTCCCTTTCTAGAATTCCAATATAATAAATGTTAGGTCTTTTGTTATATACTCACAAGTTCTTGAGGCTCTACTCATTTATTTTCATTCTCTTGTCACTCAGTTGTTCATATTGGGTGATTTCTTTTGTTCCATTTTCCTATTCACCATTTTTTCCTCTCTAATTTCCTGTTTATCCCATCCATGAAGAGTTTTTAAAGATTATTATTTTAGTAATTATATTTTTTAAGTTTGAAACTTTTTATTTGGTATTTCTTTATATCCTTTATTTCTTTGATGGTACATTCTAATTTTTGCTGTTTCAGGTGTGTACATAATTTCTCATCAAAGCATTTTTATAATGACTGCTTTAATTCTAAAATCTCTGTCATCTCAGGCTTTACATCTGTTGATTGTCCTTTTTCATTTGCTTTGAGATCTCCCTGGTTTTGGTATGTCAAATGATTATTATTGAAACCTGGACATTTTCCCATTATGTCATGAGACACTGGATCTTATTTAAGCTTTTGCTTTAGCTAGTTTTCTCTGCTGCCATTTCTTCAGAAGAAAGGGGCAATGTGCTGCCTCGTTACTGACAGGTAGAAGTAGAATTCTAGGTTCCCCACAAGGAATGGATGTGGTGATGGGAATTTTG
>NW_011905989.1:0-1772 GCF_000151845.1 Pteropus vampyrus
GCTGACTCACTGCTTTAAAAAGCTCCACCTTCCCCCCCAGCTGTCCACTTACTCTCGAGGTCTCAGACGGGGAGCGCTGTGTTACCTCGTTGTGGGGGCTGAAATAGTTTATTTCAATTTATATAAAATACCGAGCACAATCCAGGCTTGACAAAGAAAGAGCCACTGCATCTCACCATCATGGTCACCGTCAAAGAGTTAAATTAGCTCTTTGTTAAATGACCACAGTAATTTATTATGTACGTTTTGAGGCCCCAGATCCCATGAGATGCCTGGAGCAGGGAACTGGAACCGCCTTCATCTCTCTTATTTCTAGAGATGCATCTCATTCTCAAAATGGGTTCTCGGAAAATGTAAAATAAGATATTTAATCCCTTTGCAATCACTTCTCTTTTCCTTTTTAATTTCTTATCTTTTATACAAAATATTTACAAAAACTCTTAGAGCTTTAAAATACTCCTAAAATCCCAACAAGAATTTTGTCCGTTTGTCTCTTCTTTTGTCTGTCCCTATTGCAGGACGTGGTTTCATGGGGTTGGGAGCTCTAATGGTGAACTCTTCAGTTTTGTCTATGCACAGATTTTTTAAAATGTTAATTTTAATTTTTTTCTGGTTGTGATAATAAGAAAGGCAGAAATATTAGAAATACTTAGATTCTTAAGTAGCTGATTTCCTTAAAACATTGTGTGAATTTTTGAGTGGTGCTCACAAACATTAATAGAAATTTCTGAGTGGTGCTAAGTCGTGCTTGCCCCCAGCATGGCTTCTCACCTCTACCTCGTCTCACCAGGAGATGACCTGCACAGTACTCCTAAAATTAATATTCTTATTCTTCCCCTTGGCTGAATGGTTAGCTTTGGGAGAAGAGGGAACAGAGAGTATTTACTTCTAGATACATTAACATGATCCTGCCAGAGAATTTTGCATTTTAAATATTTGAGCTTGGTAAACCAAAGGGAAGGATCTCTAGCAGTAGAATGGTAAAGGAATCGTCAGATATACACCTTGTACTCTGTGCAAAAGAGGAGTTATATTGTTGTGAGTAATAGGGACCCATACTCTACTCTCCTTCTCAAAAACCCTAATGGCTTAAAAAAATCCAGGGTCATGTTTATCTCGTGCAAAGGCAGAGAAGGAGGTAGGTAGTTTGGGACTGGCATGGTGACTTCATGGTAAATCAAGGACTTGGGGTTCTACTTTGCCATCTTCAGGATGTGTCTCTTGTCCTCATGCTCCCAAGGTGGTATCTGGAGCCCAACTTAACCTGTGCACATACCTGGGGAAGGAAGAAAAGGGCACAACGAACATGTTGCGTCAGTAGCCTAAACCGAGTTTCGGAAGCCCTGCCTAGTCCCCTCCGCTTATACATCACAGCCTGAACGTCAGCTTGTGCTACCCCGAACTGTAAAACAGGCTGGAAAATGCAGCACTTTCTTTAGTTCTTTGTAACCGAGCACATTGCAACCTTGAGAAAATGGGGCTCTACTGGAGGGAAGAAGGGGAGAATGGATTGGCTATTGGAGCGGCATTGGTAGCTCTGCACACTCCTTACTCATCATGAAGAGTGTATACATATCCCAATTAGAAAAACACTTTATAGGATAGAGTCAAATCCTAAAATCTCAGCAAGGATTTTTCCATTCGTTCTTTCTTCTGTCCATCGCCCTGGCAGAACACGGGCCTGGGAGGTCTCTGGGTTTGGAGGTCTCACAGTGCACTTCACAGTTTTGTTTATCCACAGCTTTGTTTGAAGCAGTCTCTATCACTAGGGC
>NW_011905990.1:0-2405 GCF_000151845.1 Pteropus vampyrus
CAGCTACTCCCCAGCGCTAGCATCACCACCTCAGCTCCACCTCAGATCATCAGGCATTAGATTTTCATAGGGGCATCGGTCTCTGGTGCCAAAAAGATTGGGGACCCTCAGGAGAAATGACCAGCTTTTCTTCACATTGTGTCTCTTCCTTCTTCACCAGGTAAGTGCCTATTAATCCTGCGACGTCCAGTTTAAATATTAACTTACTTGCACAACCATTCTAGAATCTTTAGGGCAGATTTCTTGTTTGTTTTTTCTCATTGGATCACAGGCATTTTATCACACCTTAATTGTCCTGTTGTGCAATTATTTGTTTTGGTTTCTGGTTGCTGTGCTTCCCTCAGTCAGAAACCAAGTAGAAGTCTTTAAAGTATCCATCCGGCTCCCTCCAGTTCTAATGCCAAATTCCCAGAAATATTTGCTGAGTGGATGAGGAAAACATATTTTCATCCCTATCAAGAGTGCATGCATTTTAGTGAGATACTCTTGAAACCTCCAAATCTATGGAGACACAGCGAAGGATTCCCATGGCCAGAATCCTAAGCCCAATGGCACGCTATGGGGCAAGATACATTGGTCGGTGAATCTTCATTAAAGCTGGCAATATATCTGAAGAACTAGTTCCCCACGAGAGTCTGTTGTACAGCAGGAGGAAAAAATATCCAGGCATTGGCCCCCAGTGACTAGAATAATCTTCGGCTCAGAGTGAACATTGTAACATACCCCAGAACTAGTTCTCCTATGAGACGATTTAAAAAATACTGCCACCAGAGGAGCCACTGGAATTTTACTGGGTTTGGAAAGAAACCACAGGGAAAAACTGAGTCTATCTAAAATTGGTTTTATCCTTAAAATCTTTCAGAAAATCTACTGTTACAATGACATAAGGCAGTGTTTTCCGAGCCTTGGCTGCACGGTGACGATGGTGAGGGTGAAGCCACCAAGAGCATACCTAGTAAAGAAAATTCACTTGGTGACACCTGAACCAATACTTACTCTTCTATTAACACAGCAGCTACTTATTAAACATTCCTTCAGAGCCAGGGATAAAAAGTATAATTAAAACATGATTTTTCCTCCAAACGAGTGCCTAAATTTATTCATGTGCTTGATATTTTGAAGTATTTGCATGTCCCTAAGGCGTTATTCCTGACTGACCGCAGCAGCTCTTTCAGGTGCAATGAAAGAAAAAAGAAAGCGTTGACACAGCAGCCGATGGGAACGGGAACCCTCACAGATGCTCTGCGTCTTCCTTGTCAGGGAGAGCTTCGGGGTGCTGGCAGACCATATTCATAGGAAGTCCTCAAACCCTTTTCCATCGTCTTTTGGAATTTGTTTCAGAAGACAGGAGTAGGAGCTTCTAAATTTAGCTCTAAGGACATATGTGTTAATCTGCCTCAGGACAGGTACATCGTCCACAGCAGTGCTTCTCAAACTTGAGCAAGCATCGGGATCATCAGAGAGCTTGTTAAAACACAGATATCTGGGCCCCATCTCCAGAGTCTCTGATTTGGTACTCCCAGTGGAGCCGAATAATTTGCATTGGAACAAGTTCCCAGGGGATGCAGATGCTAGTGGTCTGGGGACCTTGGTTTGCGATCCACTTGCCTACAGATACCTACAAAGAACTTTTCAGATTTTACTGGATACTGTAAATGACAGATTTATGCAGAAGTTATCATCTCCTTGCAAGCATCTTAATGGCATTCACTGGGCAGAAGGTGAATCCCTGACAAATTATGCAGAATTATTAAAATAGTACCTGCACTGACACCTCTAGGTTGCTATCCCCTGTCTAACCACCTGCGATAATCCATAGACTCTCTGTGGAATTGTAACAGAGGACAAACAAACAAGAAAAACAGAGACAATACTTAGATTATTATAATTTCTCTTTCATAAGTAAGAGACCGTTTCTTTTAATTTTTTTTTAATTGAAAAAGATCTTTTAAACCACATGGTGGCAGTGTAATCACGTGAGTGACAGTTTCCTGGTGTAGGAGCTGGGTTTTTGAATCCATTATATATCAAGAGATAATTCTGAAAGCTAAGCATCTGCGATTTTGGCTTAATAATTATTGGCCCATGAAGTGTAACTGACAAGTTGTAGTCAGATACCTCTACAAAAAACCTCAGTCAGAGCTTTCAATATTTTTACAATGCCTCAGACAGAATACATTTTTCCCCTCTGCTGTTTCATAGTGTGAAAACAACTTCACAAGAACAAGCAACAGATCATTTCATGCATGAGCTATGTAACAAATTCAATCCAAAATAACTCCTGCTTCAGTTCAGCAAATTGCTGTGTGATAGAAAATTCATTTCTAGACTTTAATCATTTTCGAAAAGTGAATTGATTTTTTTCTCTAACATTGCTTAATTTTAAATATTTGCATGCCTATAAG
>NW_011905991.1:0-2272 GCF_000151845.1 Pteropus vampyrus
TTAGATGGTGGTGGTGATGGTGACATGACACAAAGGAACGGCCTGGACCCATAACCATTACACACAGCACAACTTACCTCCATCATAATGTATGCATGAGAGTTAAACGTTTGTAGTATTAGTTACTTAGATTTGGGGATAAATTTTCTGCTGAAGGGTAGTCTATGAAATACTGGCTAATACAATTCTTAAATTTAAAGATTTAGCCAATATTTAGGATAAGTTCAATGCTGGTAAGAAGGTAGGCTTGATGACGCACATCCTAAAGTATTTCCTGCTAGCATCCTAGTGAGAAGACTTTTGGTGCTTTAATACAGCATCGACACTTTATATTGTTATTAGTATGATATCTAAAACCTCATATTCCATAGTAGAGAATCAATAGATTGATATCTAAAACTTAAAAAGTGGTGGTATAAGTACAATAGTTAATAATATGACATTGAATAGAAAAAGTAATTAAAGAGCTGAAAATCATTGCCTTTGGTGAGTAAACAGAAAGATGTATATGTGAATGACAAGTCTACTGTTTTTGGTTGTACATTTCCTAGTTTATTTGATTTTTAAAACTATGTACTATCATAATCATTATAAAAAATAAAAATGAATATAAGAAGGAGTATAATGAGAACATTAGCATTTTGTTTCATACGTCTTGGAATTACTTGAACTTGTTGTTAATCTGAAGAGACAGAATCTCCTTTGAGGCTGAGGTAGAATTGGAAAAATATCCTGACAGTTAACGAGTAAGGGAGCTGGTGTACAATTAGGAAGAATAAATTTCTCTATTTTTCAATTTTTCCCAGTCCAAGTGTTACATTAGAAGAAGGTAGGAAGCGGGAAAAGAACTTCATTAACTGCCTACTGTAAGCTAAGCACTGCAGAGATGCTTTACTTATATTTCTTCATTCACTCCTCACAATAACACTACGAGACACATGTTGCTACCTCATATCACAGAGGAGAGGACTAATGATGAGAAATTAGATAAGTTGCTCAAGCAAACCAAGGCTCCTTGTATCAGAGCAAGAATTGAAACCAAAGTCTTCTCTGATTCAAAAAACCTCAGTGTAGTTGACTCTTAGAGAGCGCCCTGCTTAGCATCAATCCTTTGCATGCAAAATTTGCTTTATTAAGTGAAAACAACCTTCATCGTGTTATTGAAATATGTCAATCTTGTTTACATTACAATATAGTTTTGTTTACATTAACTTATTTAAAAATAGACAACTCGAAAGTAAATTTCAGTTTTGCTCTGTAAAATGTTCAAGCCCAGAATTTTATATCTATTTTCATTAAATTTGATATATTTAAATAGTACGACAGTATGTTATTGAGTTGAGAGTAGGTAGTTAATTTTTTAAACATTGTTAAGTGTAATTATTAAATTCTTATGTAATTTTAGCTAATTATAAGGCAACTTGATTTATCTGTTGCTATTTGATGAAGTCTTAGCACCTGGTTTTAGCAATAAATCAATATTTAGTAGACAGACTAACATATAGTTGATATTTTGCTAAATCTTTATGTCAGCCCTTGCTAATCGTGAGCTTAAAGAGATCTAATGCTGGCTCTGGTGTAATCTATCCATTTCTAAAAAGGGAGGTTTTGTTCCAAATAGAGTCTTTTAAGGAATGCATGTATTTGGGCATATTTAAGACTTTGAGTGAGTCATTTTAAAGAATCTCAAAATGGACTATTTGCTCCTGATCTTATGCATTTATTGCTGTGATGAAAACAAGTGGAGGTGTCAAAGAAGAATGGTGATGTTGAAAAATCATAAAGAGATTAACAGCTCGATGGTGCAAGAGTTCTATTCATTAGTCTGGTCATTTGCATAAAGAACCGTCTTATAGACAACAATGGCGGAAATGATCATGGTGCTTAAAGCAGACACCCTACTTTTACAGTTGCACGGCAGAGATGACAACAGATAGCAGCTTTTGGTTTTCCTGGAAGTTCCTGGTCCTTATTGTAGAGGATAAGAACTACAACAAAGTGCATAGGGGTGTGTGGTGTGTGTGTGTGTGTGTGTGTGTGTGTGTGTGTGTGAGTTTTAATTAGTAATTTTAACTCTTCAATTGTTGAATAAAAAATACCTTTGTTTTGTTGATTACTGATCATAGACAATCTCATCAGAGTTATGCTGGCGAATTACACCTAAATCTTTAAGTGTATTTTTAAATAAAATAAGGACTATTGATACTACTCGTTCTGACTATAAATTGTCAGCTTTTATGAGAAAATGTTGTAAGGTTACATTCTACTTGAA
>NW_011905992.1:0-2268 GCF_000151845.1 Pteropus vampyrus
CATTCACAAGAACTTGCTCTGTCAATATTAGCTTGTTAGTACACATTTTATATTGACTCTATTTTAACCTGCTTTGACCTTTGTACCAAAGCATCCAAACTTTGACTCTGTCAAAATCAGTCCAGAAAACTTGGGAAATGTGGATCTTTAAAAGCTACTCATCATAAGAGATTGGAACTGAAAATAATTCTCAAAACTATTAAGAAGGTTGGATTAAGAAAATATGAACTCAGTAGTGTAGGAAAGATTCCTTCTTGTGTTGCCTAATGGCAGAACAAACCTACCTGAGTTTTCTAGGCTTGTTTCTTCATCTGAGATGATGGGTTTTAAAATTCATGTAAGAGCTGATCTGCTTAGAGAAAACATTTTTTGGCTCATTGCTGAAAATATTATCCCTTAAATTACTGAAATGACAAGTATTGTTTTCGTGGTTTTTTAATGGGATGGTATGTATGCATTTAATAAAATAAAGTCTTTAATAAGAAATAAATAATTAGGATATCATAAAATTCTCCTTAGAGTATACAGTTCAATGGATTTTAGTATTTTAACAGACTTGTGCAATCATAACTAATTCCAGAGCACTTCCATAACCCCCCAAAGAACTCCATACTGATTAGCAGCCCCTCCTACTCTTCTCCCTGTCTCCCCCCACAGTCCTAAGCAACTACTTAATCTTTCTGTCTGTCCAGATTTGTCTGCTCTAGACATTTCATATGAATGAAATGGTGCAGTGTATAGTCTTTTTAACTGCTTTCTTTAACTTAGTATAATGTTTTCAAGTTGATCCATGTTGTACCATAAATCAGTACTTCATGTTATTGCTGAATAACAATTCATTGCATGGATACACCACATTTTGCTGATCTATTCGTCAGCTGATAAAATTTAGAGTTGTCCCACTTTCGGGTTATTACGAATAATGTTTCTATGGTCATTTGTATACATTTATGTGTGTGTGTGTGTGTGTGTGTGTGTGTGTGTGTGTGTGTGCGTGTGTGTGCATGTGGATATATGTTTTCATTTCTCCTGAAAATATACCTAGGAGTGAAATTTATATGCTTTTTTTAACCAGTGTTAAGGTGACTATTGAATTATTCTTATTAAGGATTAAACTCAAAGAGCTTTCTGCTGCATAGAAAAGCACAGAAAAAAAATTAGGTTACAAGATAACTATTAGGTTACAAGATATCTTTAAATAGTTATCTCAATTGTTTACATCAGTGTGTTCTGAAGAAGCAAGCAAAGATTATCCATTTTACAGATGACGAAAACAAGCTATGGTGAGAAACCTGGCTTAAATCACACTTCGGTCAAATGGGAGAGAAAGAAAAATTCTTGTTTCTATATTCTTTTTAAAATTCCAGCTACTGCTTTACTAGGGTATTATTGTGTTCCTACAGCTGTAGAAAATTTTAAAAGATGGTACTAAAGAGATCTTTATAAAATCGGGCTAGTTATATAGCAAATTCATATTTCTTCTTTATGGGTGAGTGTAAGACTTAATTTCTATACTCTTGACACTTGGGCTGCTATGTGATTCTAGATAAAATTATGAAATGTTGCAGTATGCCATTACACCACATTCAGGTTTTTAGCCTCACTTGGGCCTTCCGTACCACTCTGCAAATGGTTTTTGTGTTCTTGGTCAGTCTCTCTTCTGAGGACGTCATAAGTTGTCTGGGCAATGGGGACATCACAATGGATGTCTCAAAGTAGATCTTAAGCATTTCAGTGCAAGGATTGCTTCATATATTTTTTATCTTTCATGTCTTCTAGAGTGACTTGCACATTGAGGGTAACCAGTAGGTTTTTTCTCATGAAGATTATCACAATTTACCAACATCCTGCTCACAGTTTAAAGGAACAATGACCAGACCCTTCACAAGAAGACTTCTGTTTTCATTTTATCAGGCACTAACACAGATGATGTTTTGATTATGCATATCAATATGTCGATAGAATGAACAAAATATTTACTTTTATTAATGTATGAACCTTTATCAAAGTTGAACATTTTATAACAATTAATATTGGTAATAATTAATAAAGATAACCCTAATGCATTATTTATTTTTTTCCCTTTTATGGAGTTCACTGAACATGCACATGACCTGGCACTGGATCTGATCCTGGTGTTTTCTCCATTGAAAGCAAAAAGGGTCTGATAGTTTACGGCCCAATTTAGTTGAATATTTTCATTATTGGTTTGGGTTTGCTAGATAAAAGTATGACTACCTAACTTTGAATTTGACTTTGAAAATGGTG
>NW_011905993.1:0-1788 GCF_000151845.1 Pteropus vampyrus
TTAAAAATACATAAAGTCAGCAAGTTGGCAGTTCTTAGTGCTATGTAATTCAGTGAGGAACCAGGAGAAATGCAATTTCTTATCTGTTACATTACGCTTCACAATTTCAGAAAATCTTGGAATACTTGAGTCTGACCTTTATACTCTCATTGTTATAGGACCATAAAAAAATGTTTTTAATGTTTTGGTTGATTCTTAAAATAATTAGTAATTTTATAGTAATTTAGCAGATATAAGACACTCTGAAATTCAATTTATTTATTCAGATATTGCTCCACTTTTCTCCACATAAAAATGTCTACTGTTTTGTAACTTATTGGAAATATTTATCAAGTATTTAATGTAGCAAGCAGAAAAACCTTCAAAATTGCCAGGTGAAGTAATAAAAACAAGCTAGAAAATTCCATACTCTAACTTTGTTGAAATCTCTATATATCTTTATTCTCTAAGATAGAAATTTTAGAGAATAGGCGGGACAAACTGAGAAGCTCTATATGTGTAACATAATATGGTGACTATGGGCTACTGAGCAATCAAAAATATCACTAGTTCAAAATGAATTGTGCTTAAATAAAAATACATACCAAATTTTAAAAACTTAGTAATGAAAAAAGTGTATAAGTCTCATTACTAATTTATGGTAATTAAATGTTGAAATGATAATATTTTGAACACATTTAACTAAATAACATATATTATTAATTTTTTTCCACTTTTTATTAGGCAACTAGAAAATTTTAAACAATATATATGGTTTTTATTTGTTGCTCCTATATTTCTATTGGGCTGTGTTGCTCTACAGAATACTAAGTTCTTCCATTTACCAGTCCCTTTGATATTATAAACTAAGTTCCACAATGAGAGATAAGTCATATCAGGATGGGGCAGCCAACTGACCAGTCAGTTATTTTTCTCCCAGCTTGGAGGATGATTCGTAGCCAGCTTACTCTAATGGCATCTTTCCAGTTACTATAACTCAGAAACAATAATCAAGCAGAATGAGGTGTTTCCATATTCCAGTTTTGCTTTTCTACAAAGCTTAAAAAATTATCTGTTTATTTGTCTGTATGAAACACTTCTGTCTTTTTTTCATATCCAAGAGGTGAGATTGTACTTGCCCATAATAGATGTGAAATAAATGTGTTAAATGAATGTCCTCAAGTTCCATTCCCTATTTTATTTGAAATGTTATATGTTTATTTCCTTATTTGATTATTTCTGCCTCTCCTCACTAGAAAGTAAGTTCTCTAAAGGCAAGGACTTGGTTTACTCTGATAATTGCTATCATGTATCTTTAGAAACTAGAATAGTGCCTGACACGAACTGATGCTCAAAAGTATGTGTTGAATGAATGAAAGAAAATCCTTTGAGAAGAACTAGAAAGGATGAAGAGTCAGGTCCAGATGGCAAGGCAAATACCCTTCTCTTTTTATTTTTCCATAATGATATTTTATTTCCCAAGTCATACTAGTTAAGAAGATAGCCCTCCAACTTTTCCTTCTTCGTAGCAGGATTTTTCTTCTTCTTTTTTCAGTCATCTGCTCTCTAATCAAATATCCTATGTCATATTTGCATGTTTAAGGGTCAGAAAATAAATGTCACTTAAGGCAAAGCACTTTTCCAGGAGGTTACCAAATTGCTGTTCTCATGTGAATAAAGTTGTCTCGACTTTGTTCCATCTCTGCTCCATTTTAGGCCAGATTTCAGTTGAACAAAGACAACTTCTTTTAAGAGATATCCATAATTATTAAACAAGATTTTCTTGAAAGAACTCTTGAAGTTCTTCAC
>NW_011905994.1:0-1072 GCF_000151845.1 Pteropus vampyrus
CCCTAGTCACGCTTCCAGATTTTTCCTGCTTTTAATGATTCTTCAATATCTGTGCAATATGCATAATTTCTCACTATTTCTCTCTTGAAAACGATTGCTACTTTGTATCATAAGTACTTGCCCTTTTTGGGTACTGTTAATACTCTTGCCGCTTGTCACTCGCCTGGCACCCCGGGTGAGGAGGGAGCTGTGCCCGGGACGAGGGATTGAATTCTCAGGCCGGGCAGGGGTGAGAGATTTTGGGATTCTAGGCCACGGCGGACAGGTGCTGCTTCTGGCCACCTCAGTGAAGACGGTCCAGACGGCTGCATGAAGCATCTCTTCTGCAGGGCGACCTGGCGGCGGGGCCGAGGGCGTGCTCAGCTGCTGTCCCCTCTGCCCACCTTGCCCCGCGGTGCGGCTGTGGGTTCGTCCGCTCCCACGATCTCCCCGTCCAGCAGGTCGCCTGGCACAGACTCCGTGCCCCATGATGTAATAAGGAGCAGATATGAGTGACGGGGACGCCGTGAAGCATAGTGAGGACGCCTCCCCTGACGCATGAGGGGGCGGCAGCCAACCCCACACAGTGAACAGGGTGGGCCGCCTTGTGGCATGACCCCAGCATTCTGGGGCCCTCCTGGGTTGTTGTCATCGATGCTGCACCTGCTCAGTCGTGCGTGACCTCAGCCATGCCCGAGGGGTGGGGTTCAGCCTTGCGTGTGAGTGATGGGCTGGACGGAGGTGGGTGTGGGGCGTCGGGGGCAGAGCTGGTGCCCCCTTCTTCCCCTTTGTCCCTCCTGAGAGTCACCGCCCAGGATCCAGGCAGCACGGGCTAGCCCAGGTGTCTCTGGGGCCTGGGACTTGTCAGAAGCACAAGGCTGTGTCATCAGGATGCCCAGCTCCGGGCAGCCACCACGCTTCGGCTCTGTGCCTAGTGCCAGGGACGCCTGTGCAGCCAGCCAGAGACACATAATAATATTGTCCTCCAGGCTGGAGTTGGCCTTGGGCGAAGCAACCCCTTATCCCTGAGTGTAGTGCTGGGCCGGAGGACTTAAAGATTTTAAATCTGGGAAGCCCGCAGGGAGGAGGACCA
>NW_011905995.1:0-2232 GCF_000151845.1 Pteropus vampyrus
TACTAATCCTATTGATGAGATTTTTTAAATTTGCCTAGAGTTGGTAAGGTTTTTTTAAAGCTTCCTTAATAAAGAAAGAACATTTGCAAATCAGTAAGAAAAATATAGGCACTCCAGCAGAAAAAATTGGACAAAAAGAACTCAAAAAAATAGAAATAGAAATAAACCTATAAAAAATACTCAACTATTCTAGTGATCAGTGAAAGATGTATTAAAATGAGAAAAATTTTAAAAGCATAGTAAAATAGTGATTTTAAAAAAAAAGATGCCTAGAATTGACAAGAATGTAGAGAAATGGGTGTTCTTACACAATCCTGGTGAAAGTTTCCACCCGAACTACCTTTTTTGAAAGTTGATTTGAAAAAATACATTAGAAATTTCTTTAAAAATCAAATATACCTACCATATGACCCATCTATTCCACTCCCAGGTGTTCACCCAAGAAAAATAAAAGTATTCGTTCACACTAATATTTGTACACAAATGTTCATGGCAGCTTTATTTATAACAGCCAAAAACTAGAAACAACTTGAATGTCCTTCAACAGATGAATTAACTGTGGAATACTAATGCAATGAATACTACTCAGAAACAAAAAGGATATCAATACATGAAACAACATAGATACATCTCAAAATAATTGTACGAACTGAAAGAAGTCAGACCAAACAAAAGTACAAACTGTATAATTCTATTTGTATAAAATTCTAGAAAATGCAGACTAATCAATGGTGACAAATAAGATCAGTGGTTTCCTGGCTGGGGGACAGACAGACTGCATGCAGGGAGGTAGAGAGATAGGAATTACAAGGAACCTTTGGAGGTGATGGATAAGTTCATTACTTTGATAGTGTTGATAATTTCACAGGTGTATACATGTGTCAAAACATCAAATTGAATACTTTAAAAATGTGCAGTTTATTACATATAAATATCTTAATAAAGCTACACCTATTGACAGGGTAATTTTATTTTTTAAGTTATGTGCAAGGAAATCCAACTAAACAAAGCAGTTACATAAATTATCATATAGCTATACTTTGTAATACTATACAACTTTAAAATCATGACTTTGAAAAAAGTTAAATAATATGAGAATATGCTCATAATACATTCAATGAAAAAGGCAGAATATAAACAATTTGGTATAGTGTCCATTACTGATATAATCTGAGATAATCAGAAAAAAAATAGAAAGGAAATAATAACCCTGGTAAGAGAATTATAGGTAGTTATTATTTACTTCCCCATAGAGTAATTTTATAAATTTTCTATTGTATGCACATATTATTTTACATTTTAAAAAACTGTCGAAGCATAATTTACATACAGTGCAACACGCAGATCTGAAGTACATAGTCTGCTCATTTTTAACAAATATATACACCCATGTAACTCATACCTCTTTCAAGATACAGAACATTTCTACCTCCTTGAAAGTTCTCTCAGTCTCCCCAGAAGCAACCATTACAGTTTTTATCGCCATAGATTAGTAAATGAAATCATTACAAAACACTTTTAAAAATTCATTAAATGTTATTTTTAAAAGCACAAGGCCAAATGTTTGGAACCGGTTAACACCCACCAGACTCTAACTAGTCCATTTAAAAAGTCTGAACTCTGTTTGGAAAGCTTCTCTGTATCAAAGACCCAGAAAGATGTCTCACCACCACAGGCACAGGAAGGAGAGATGGCTATAAAACATTTAAGTGGAAAAGAAAGTTGTTTTAAGGAAGAAGTTAAAAAAACCATCTTCCTAGCTTTTCTCGGGGCTAGCAAGCTGAGAACTCAGCATGCTACACACGAGGATTCCTTTCCAACATGGCCCCATCAACACCTAAAGAGCGCAACCAAACCCCCTTTCTGCCACATACAGCTCCTCACCCAGGGCCTCTGGCCTCCGAGTGGAGATCCGCAGCTTCTGAACAGGAATGGGGACAAGCCGAAGGAGTACACGAGCCAGCTGCTTCCCAAGGTGGCCGCCTCCAATGATGCCCACCTTGAACTCATCATCATCAGGAGTGTTGTCAAGAGATCTACTCAAGGGACGTCTGGTAGTTTCCTTCTTAGGTAATGATTTCCTGGAGAATGAACACACAGATGCATACATAAATACACACTCACTGTCAACCTCTGACGTTCTCTGCTTTAACTTCCTCATATGGTAGCCTGGTGGCACCTTAAGTACTTCAGAGACAAGGCATTCCAATTATATACCACTTATCCAGCATC
>NW_011905996.1:0-1870 GCF_000151845.1 Pteropus vampyrus
AGGGAGAAAGCCTGGTCAGCGGCGGCTCCAGCAGCTCCTGGCCTTTCCCGGGGAGCCCCCGCCGGCGACAAGGTCTCTCCTGTCACCCTCCCTCTCTGGGGACTTGCAGAGGTCATCTCTGAAGACCGTTCCCTGACTCGCCACGGTCGTCCCTCCAGAGGGCTCTGCTTCCCACCGCTGGACGGAAGTCGGAGGGGCTGGGCGTGCGAGAAGCCCGGGCGCATCCGAATGCCGCCTCCGTCCCCGTGGCCTCTGGTGACAGGAAAAGCCATCACAGTGTCAGTGGCTCCACGAGAAGCAATATTTAATTAGGGCCGAGAGAGTCGGACGGGCAAACAATGAACCGTTCCCGTTTCCATCAGCCTCGAGTCATTCAAGCTTCGGCTCAATAAGGGATCGTTACGAACAGACGGAAATATAATAAACAGTGCCGCATCTCAGCCACTGCCTGGGCCGTGCACGTGGAAGGCCGGCCGGCGGAAGCGCTCAGCCACGGGGCGTCCAGCGCAGGCGGGAGGCGGGCGAGGCCGGCGGGGAGGGTGCCGGGCGCTTCCGCTGAGCCGGTTCAGACCCTCACGATGGGACCCTGTTCATCTCATTCTCGACGTCAGAAGCAATGTGGGGGTTCTCCCTGGAGGAGGAGCGGCAGCTTAGAAGACCCCCTTGGACGTCGTAGGAGATGCTGGGGTACAGATTAAATACGTCTCGCGAACCCCTGTCGCTGGGCTTCGAGGGCCTGGACGTGACTCATGAAGGAGGTGCTTCGTGGGCGTGGGAGGTGCCTGCTCGGGGCGCCTCTGCCACAGCCCAGGCTCTGGGATGGGGATCCCGTCCACCGCCAGGGCTGGGCCCCCCGCAGCCAGGACTGCTGCCCGCGCCAGCGGGGCTGAGGACGCACTGGCCCGGTCACCTCCTCCACGTGCTCCCTCAGCTCCTCCCGCCCTCTCCAGGACACCCTCTGCCTCATGGGGGTGTGGTCCGGGCGTAGTCCCAGTAAGTCGGTCTTCAGGGTTGCCAGTGACGGGAAAGCCCACTCAGGTTGGTGTGAGTAGAATGGAGAACCCATTGGCTCACCTAAGTGACAAGTACAGGGCTCGATCTCGCCTCAGGCAGAGCTGGATCCAGGCGCCAACACGATGGCCATAGGAATGCATCCCCGTCACCCTCGACTGTGCCCGCCTCGGTGCTGGCATCGCTCGCAGACAAGCCGTCCCCGTGCGTGCCCCTGGGACTCGCACTGGACGACCGCTGCTCCCAGCGGCACTAGCCAGGGACCGGCGGAGCTGTGTGCCCGTCCCCAACCCGGTTACGGTCCCCAGGGGAGCGCACATGCAGAGGGCCACACCGGGGTCACAGGCCCACCCCTGGATCCAGAGCGGGGATCGGCCCCTGCAGACACTGAGTGAGGACGGGTGGGAGGGGCCGGCTTCCCGGAGGAGCCCGGGCGAGGGACCAGGTGCCCCCGTCCGCGCCCCCAGGCTTCACGGTCATGGCCAAAACCTTGCAAGGGCCCTTGGTCCAGGCCTGGGAAGGCACCCTGTTTTCCATCGCGCTTGTCTTTGTTCTCCACCGGGACGGTGGTGTCTGGGGCCGAGGTGGGCGCGCTTCTCTGCTGCAGGGAGGCCGCGTGGTACCTCTTCCAGGCTTCACAGGGCTCTGTCGTGACTGTTCAACGCTGCCGTCGAAGCACAGAGGCGGACATAGACGGTAAGGAAACACACGGGCGCGGCCGCGTGCCAATAAAACTTTATTTACAAAAGCGGGCCACGGGCAGAGATGTCCAGGCCCCCGTGCTGTCGCCTCGCCCAGTCGTTGGCCAGCGGCCAGCCCAAGAAGACTGACCTCGGGTGGAGAGCTGGGTCCCCTGAGG
>NW_011905997.1:0-1837 GCF_000151845.1 Pteropus vampyrus
ATGGCAGAGCAACAAAATTGAGAAAGACCTGTGTCCTTGAATTATTGTTTGGCGAGAACCATCCACTGATCTGGAACATGCATTTTTGAGCTTCAAGAAAATAAGAAATAAAATTGTGTTTGAGCGGCCGTACGCTTTTGCATTTGTTTGTTTTCACAGCTAGTGTTATCCTAACTAATACAGCAATTGACTTGGCCTCTGAGAGAGAAATTCTCTGGAGACTCTGTGTTTTTAACAAGTACCCTAGAGGAGTTTGAGAATCACTGCCGGAGGCAAAGGGGAACCAGCCGCTCATGGGTTCCGGCAGACCGAGTAACATGGGGCTATTTGCATATTAGAATGGCAATGAGAAAGTAGAATTTTACCACCTCCTTCTTCGCCGCCGAGAACAACAAACTAACGAAAAAAAAAAAAAAAAAAAAAAAAAAAAAAAGAGAAAACTGTGGCAAGTAAAAATTGAAGTTCAAGATGAGGAAAGAGATTATAACAAGCACCAACCTGCCGTAAATGAGCTGAAGTCTCTTGGCCAGGACAAATTATACTCCAGGGAGTAGAGGGAACTCGCCACCGAAGCTGTAGAGCCTCCGCTAAGCTTTAAAGAACATGGAGACTGAAAAAGAAAATGGAACGCTAGAGATGGGAAAGTATAGCTTTTATTAATAAAGAGGGGTAAAGATTCTGCAAACCACAGAAGTGGGGCTATCCTACCACCTTCATTAAGTTGTGACAAAAGTTTGCTGCCACCCGATCCGCTGTCAACAAGAACTTCCAATCTGGGGTGCAGTAAAAGGAGACACTTTATTCAAGTGGACACTTTGCAAACCCAGCAGATGCAGCCTCAGGAGAAAACAAAAAAACAGTCTCCCGAGACAAAGGGAAAGCCCATATTTATAGTGTAAGTTCCCGCCCAGATTCCTGATTGGTCCATTTCTATGCAAAAGAGAAATCCAAATTTGCACAGTATGGTTGGTACAAATAGCACTGTCTTGATTGGTTGAAATCTCACGTCCTGATTGGTTATTTTGGAGCTGCTCTGATTGGTCCGTAAAGATGCAAATGAGACTATAGATACGCAGCTCAGATTGGTTCCAGCAGGTCTCAGCCCATTGGTTGAAACACAATTTCCTCCTAAGTGCTGGCTCAGATGGCAGGAGCACAGTGCAGGAGGCTGGCACTTTGTTTTTTTGGTTCTTTCCTTTTACACGCATGTGTGTGCGCGAGAGACAGAGAGAGGAGAGAGAGAAGGAGGGAGCAGGCCCTGTCAACAATGACTGTGAGACTCTGATTATTTGGTTAATTTGAGCCCAATTAACCAAAAAGAGTCCTTTTTGTCAGGAATATTTTTTCTCAGGGTCCATAGTTGCTTATTTAGGACTGATTTGTGAGCACATGAAAAATGAAGAATTCTTTAGAAGCCTGTGTGGGTTCTTGTGGGTTCTTGAAGAGCAAGCCGTCCTAAGGTAACCATATTCCTAGTTTTGTCATAGCCTTGCTAGATTATGATGTCAGGGAATTGTGTTAGCCATGGTTGAAGCGAAGCATACCTCAGCTCAGTATTTGTTAAGGAATCTCATGGTAAATTTGTGTACAGGATGAAGTAAATCCAACTGCAGACTAGTTTGCATAGTAGGCAATTTTGGAATTGTTTTATGGCCAGAGATGCTGATCAATGTCAGTGTGAAAGTAAATTTCTAGGGAAAAGCCACAGTCGTGGTTCCATCTGATATTTTTATTAGCAATGCAGATGTAGATGACTTAGTTAATACTTACCAAATTTTGAGATGATGTGTAGAGACTACATTAGTTACCATAACAAGGCCCAAAGACTAGGCTCCAG
>NW_011905998.1:0-1909 GCF_000151845.1 Pteropus vampyrus
GCTTTCTTTTTTTCCTCAATTCTGCTGTTCAGTTTGGTTTGTAGTCTTGGAAAAGTTCTTTCTGTTCTCTGGGATACTTGTGTTAAATCTGTACAGTGAAATGAATGGAGTAGATGATCTATAAAGCCCTTTCTGAGTTTATTTTTCATTGATTTCTTTAAGTACTATTATTTTGTGTACCTACCTGATTTCTATCAGTGTTTTTGAGGACAGGGTGGTTAGAAGTGGAAATGGGAGTGAGGGGCATTAATTGCACTGCTGGGAAGAAATGCTTTTACAATGCCTTCAGCCTGAAGAAGAATGACAAAAAACCATACTTCCTTATGTACTTACCAAGTCAAGCACACTGAACAGAGGGAGGCAAGCTCACAGCTCATTCTTGAAATGAATTTCATTTTTGAAGTCCCCTGCCTGCATTTGTATGACTTTTCATGTTTTTTTATTTTTTATTTTTATTTTTTGCTACTTACAGGCACATGCACTTTAAAATGATGTGCTGGAATGCTTCAGTGACTTCTAGTAGAAAAATGCAAATAAATGTAGATTTCTGTTATTATCAGCTTCATCAAAGCAAACAGGCAGAAGCAAGAGAATTATTAGAGTTTGATAAGAGTGTATATTTGAATGATTTCCCCAGAGGACTGGGGAAAAATTCATCTTCCATTTCCTATTGTAGAGAAACATAAATTGTTTCTTGTGGAATTACTTACATACACCACTTGTCCGCCCCACCTTCAACCTCACATCCTCAGTATTTTCGTACAAGAGCAGCTCTTTTGATTTCTGAAATGTAATTTCAATCAATGGTCGACTTGAATCCAGACATTTGGTGCAAGCAGGTGAGAAAAGGGATGAGTAACGTAACAGAGCATCGGGAGA
Source organism: Pteropus vampyrus (assembly GCF_000151845.1). Classification (NCBI taxonomy): domain Eukaryota; kingdom Metazoa; phylum Chordata; class Mammalia; order Chiroptera; family Pteropodidae; genus Pteropus; species Pteropus vampyrus. The sequence goes on from NW_011905998.1 coordinate 880, forward strand.
ACAGTCATTTCAGAAGGCAACATTTATGTCAGAAAAAATAAAGGAAAACTCAGCGTGATAGTTCTCTAGTTAGAACTAAATGAAAGTAATAAATCTTGGGACTTCTTGTTGGATTTTCAGTCTGTGCCATATCAGTTACCTTGAAACATAGTTTGGCATATCTTCTGATATTTTTTTCCTTAAAAAATTCCAAATTTCTTTGAGGGTGGGGGTCTTGTGTTTAGTTCAGCATACTCTTAAACTCAGCACATTCCCGTGCAGACAGAATGCTCTTAAACTAATTTGATTGAGTGACTCCTAATCCATTACAGGGGCAAAATTGAAATAGTCATTTGATGGCAGGCCAGTATATGAGACTAGACTTGTTCTAAATATCTTATTATTCATTCTAGAAAAAAAATCCTTTACTTTGCTGAGATGCAACACAATCAATTAGATGATTGTCTCCTAAAATTAGTTAAAAAAAAGCCCCACACCATTCTTAATGAGTATTCTAGAACAAATGCTTAGAATGAAATAAAATCTCTAATTGTATTTCAAAATGCAATGGGATTTCCAGAGTGATTCTATAACAGACGGGGAGTTTTAGAATGATTTCTCTAATTTTTTCTCTCAACAACCTTGGGAAGTTTTGAAATAACATCATTTCAATACTGAATTGCATTAGAGTTGGATTAAACACATCATTGTCAAAAAAATCACTGGACAGGAAGTGGAAGCCTTGACTTCTGACTTTAGCTCTGTAGTTCACTAGCTAGGTGACCTGGGGTAAGTCACAGGTTCTAGGCATAGAAAGAAAAACTCTCTGGGGGCCTAGAGTTTATCCCCTGGGGCAGCTGTTCTCAAGGTTCACTGTGCATCAATCAGAATCACCTGGAGGGTTTGTTAGAGTTTTCCATTTAGTAGATCTGGGGTGGGGGTGAAGACTTAATTAACATTCCTAGTAAGTTTCCAGGTGAAACTGGTGCTGCCGACCTTTCTGTATCAATTTGAAAACCACTGCCGCAGGTTAAAATTCTAAACAGGACCC
>NW_011905999.1:0-2150 GCF_000151845.1 Pteropus vampyrus
TAATCTTGTCCTCAAATTGTCCTACTGTGGGGTCAAGCTGATGATTTCACATCATCTGATTTTTTATGTTACTTTAACATGTTTCTGGCAGTCTGTTGATTCTGTTGTCATGTGTGTAGCTGTAATGTTACTTCCATTTTGCTATGACTTTATTCCTACCATATAACTGGTGAAAGAAGGGCCAAGCTTTAAAGGCAGCAATTCATTATATCAATGTAAATTTAATCAGATACATTGATGTTGCTGATATGTGGCAGGTAATCAATAAAAATAAGTTCCTGACACTATCAAGTGGCTCTTTTATGACATTTTGTCTTAGCCAACTTTAACTTACCATTCTGTCATTTATAGAATAGTTTCTTCTAGGAGTAATGAATATGGATCCCCATTTACAAAGTCATTCTATTTATCAAAATTCTTCTTCATTCCTTTACAATCTGATTTGTCATCCCTTTGCTTTTATTATAAAATTCCATTTGAGTCAGTATACAAATATGTATAAAATAAGTAATTCTATTGATCAACAATGAACAACATTTGAGGAAAGGGAAATATCAAACATGTCAAATACTCGTCAACTCACCTAAACTACTTGTGTTTTCAAAACAGAAAACAAAGCTATTGATTAAAGTGACAGGAAACTTGACACTAAATAACCAACAACATGATGTGAATAAATCAGAAATGTCATTATTTTTCCATTTATAAAATATTGCTAGTCCTGTAAGCATAGATGATCTCCACATAGAAAATAAAGAAGTAAAGTCATCTCTCTTTTGGGGGCAGTCAAAGAAACAATAATTCCATCTTGTCTACCCATAATTGAGGTCACAAACTTATTTTCAAACTAATTAATAGAAGCCTATAGCACAATTGTCAAGTAAATTAGTCTGTAGCCCTAAAAAAAAACTTGGTTCACCCTCCTAAGTTTTGCTTAGTTTCCTTAACCTCGGAAGATGCTCATCATCCCATATGTCTGTGGGTGATGATTTTCACAGACTGCGAAATCAGTATACGTGGTTGAATCAGTTCCAATTCATTACCCCTATTGAGAAAATAATTGAAATATAAGCACTACTTATGTCAGTAAGTCCAGTTTTGTAGAGGACAGTAGCTTTGTGATTCCCCAACCAATCATATGTGCTCATGGTGCCTGAGGGTGCCTTCTCCATCTTGTATGATTCGAGTCAGGTACACTCAGTCGTTAGTCGAGGAGACAGTGTAAAGTGCATTCTAAACCGAGACAAGCCCTGAAAGGTAAACCACTAAAATCTAGATACCAAAAAGTTATCTGTAGAAAAAAAAATGACTCAAGGTGTGAAACTTCAAGGAAGTTGAGAGGACACTAGATAAAAATTATGAGTTTAGTGGATGTGTGGGCTTTTGCATGTCATATAAATTTCCATGGTTTCAGTATCCTCAACTACAAATTATGGATAATTTTTCTACCATGCATATATTATATCAAAGAACGACATAATGTTTTTAAAAAATACTTATCACAGTGCTTATAACATGATAGGTATCTAGTAACTTTCCCCTACAATTGTTGTTGTTATTATTATTGTCGTTCATAATAACCTTTGATATAATTTTCTATCAAGGGCTATTATCTTATACTGCAGCATTTCCACCAAAAGAGATTGCATTCTCCCATGCAGTGAGATGGATGTTGTATTTTTCAAGAAAGAAAAGGTCAACCACAGAAAGGAATCCTCTGCCCAAAACAATCAGGATAGAATTTCATTCAAAACTTTACTCTTGATATATATAATACTTGAAATCAGACAATTCCATATTCTCCAGTTTGCTAAACATCATTTATAATTGTAAAAACAGGTTTTTCTTTTTCTCTTTCCTCTCTTGGTTTTACATTCTATTACTAATCTATTCATTCTCCTCTTTACAAACCTTTCTGTTGATCCTTCTAGAACTACTACATCTTCAAAATTTCCATGGAACACTACTGATTGTTAGCTAGTTGAACCCAGAATCTCCCTTAGACCTCTATTTCTTGATATTTCAGTTACAATGTAACTGCAGATATAGGGTGAGACTTTAAGATTCTCAGAGTTTTCCAATTTCCCTCCAAACCAGTTCTCTCTTAACTAGCATTCCCCCTTTTACATCAATGTCAGTAAGATAAACAA
>NW_011906000.1:0-2701 GCF_000151845.1 Pteropus vampyrus
CACCTCCTCTCTCTCCCCCATCTCTCTCTGCCATGTGAGGACACAATAAGTAGTTGCCATCTGCAAGCCAGGAAGAGGGCTCTCACCAGGACCTAACCATGATGGCACCCTGATCTCAGACTTCCAGCCTCCAAAACTGTCAGAAAAGAAATTTCTGTTGTTGAAGCCACCCAGTCTCTGGCATTTTGCCAGAGCAACCCAAGCTAAGATACCCAGTGAGCCCTAGAGATATGGGAGAAAGAAGAACTTCTAGTAGAAAGGCTTTCAGAGGAAGTCAAGGCAGAGAGTTCTTTAAAAAACAAAATGATGAGGTGGGTAAGGGAGAGTTTATTCACAGTATAAATGGATAAAAGACTTTATCCTGTCACATAGGATTAAGTGAGGACTGAGTTAATATGTACAAAGTGCTCAGAATTGGCCCTGAGTCAGGACGGTTATTCCTATTGTGAGCACGTTATTAACAGTTCTAACTGCTACAATGTCCTTAAGTACCAGTACCAACTGACCAGTCATTGAAGCCAAAACCCTACAATAAGGAACAGTAATTCTTAGAGCTAAAGTTAATCGAGCATCCTTATGTAGCTGGCACTATGCTAGACACTTTACCTGTATTACTTTGTTTAGTTCCCAAGACAGTAGGGCAGGTATGATTGTTGTCTCCATTTTACTAATAAGAAAACCGAGGCATTAAGTCAAAGTAATCTTCAAAGTAATCTTTTTTCAAAACCCTCCAAACCCTATGGATTTGTATTCTGTATTCTCTGCACCTCTTTCTTCCTATTTTAATCTAGTAGCACATAAGCAGCCACTCCCCGGATTGGAGCCTGAGAGAGCTCCAGAAATTCTAAGTCACCAACGTAGGTAGTAAAATTGACTGAATATGAAAATTATATCCTAAAGTGATTTTTCGAACTCGGGAAAAAGAACCACATTTCAAGACTGTAACCTAGTCAGTAGTATCTAGCCTACCAACTGTATAACTCTGCAACCTTGTCTTCAGAATTGACCATAATACTTTTGCCATTTCTATTGACTGCTTTGTTCACATCTTCTTTCTTTAGAATTTCCAGATGATGTTAATCCTGTTACCAAAGAAAAAGGTGGCCCCCGGGGCCCAGAACCTACCCGATTCGGAGATTGGGAACGAAAAGGACGCTGCATTGATTTTTAAGCCACATATTCTTTAACTTCAGTATCTTTTTTCTGAATACATGCATCTGAAACTTATTTCTGATTATTTTCTTTTTGTATACCCTCTAATTATCTAAATTCCTGTAATGTGTTTTAAAGTACATGAGATGGCTTTGGAAGAAAATATGCTGCTATAAATTAGGAAAGGGAAAGTATTTCTGTTAGCACATTAATTTTAATTTAAGTGTATTGAGGTATATAAGTAGTGATTAGAACTGCAAACTTTTGTTTCATCATGTTTTAGTTTAATCAGTTGCTTATAAAATGCAAATGTAAATAAATCAACTTTTTTAATGATTATATTGACATGCTAGGTAATACTGGCTTTTAAAATGTGAGTGAAGTAGTACATTATATTTGAGAAGTCCACAGAAACAACAGAAAAAATTTTACTTGGAGTCAGATTAGTTGGGTGCAAATCTTAGCTCTACTACTAATTATCTATGTAATCTTGAGTAAGTTATTTAACTTCTCTGTGCTTCAGTATCCTTATGTGTAAATTTGGAGATAATACAGTTTCCGCCTCACAGGGCAGTTGAGAGGTTAAATGAATAAATGCATGCAACCCACTTGAAGCAGTGCATAGAGCATACCTCTCAGTAAGTGTTAGCTATGCTTAAATCATGAATGTATTTTTCCAAGTCTCTAGACTTCCTGGGGAAAAAGATTAAGAAACTGAAATTTGAAATACTTGAATTTGTTTCACATGAATATAACATTAAAAATCATTAGTTGGAACCTTAGTGATTATCTGCATGGGTGAACTGAGCTGAAATAGTTTGTGAAACATAAGATTCAGGAAGGCGAATATGAGAATGGCAGGGCATAGAATGGACCAGCTTAGTTAGTTTTGCTGATTCAATAGCTCTTACCCTTGTGGCCTTTGGATAACTAGGTCAGGAAAAGTCAAGTCCAGTTTATAGATCTAGAATAAAGGAAGAAGGGAACTGCTGAGCCTCCCTTAAAGCGTCCTTCGCTGTCCTTCCGGCCTTACTCAGTCACAGAGATTGGGCCTTTAGCCCCCAGGCTACACTTAAATTACATAGGAAGAAAGGGTTTGTAAAGCCTATAGAAGATAGAATGAGTGGGCCGGTAACTGTGTGATATAAGTTATAAGTGCAATGAGAAGATTGTAGGAAGACTTATTTAAGAGAATAAACTTTCTTAAAAAGTGTATTGTTCCTAGAACCAAACTAACTAGTGTAGTAGTTGGGACTAGTCATTCAGTCTTTATACCAGTCTCTCTCTTAGTCAACATTTGTTCTTCTAGTTACAGTTACTGTGTATGCTGCTAAGTAATAACCATGTTGCTATAAAACGATACTATGGTTAAGTCGACCTCCAATTAGCCCATATTACTGAAGGTTTTTAATAATAATAAGTTAACGTTTCAGAAATATTGTGTTAAATTGTATTGTATAGTTTTGCTTGGGTTCCACACTAACCATCATAATATGTGACACAGAAAAGACAACTTACATATTTCAAAAACTAATATAAAATATGTAAC
>NW_011906001.1:0-2325 GCF_000151845.1 Pteropus vampyrus
ATTTGCATTTCCCTAATGACTGATTGACATTGAGCATCTTTTCAGGTGATTATTTACCATACCTATGTCATTGTTGATAAAGTGCTTGTTCAGATTTTGTTTCAAATTCTTTTAATGAGTTATATGTTTATTTATGACTGAGTTTTGATAGTACTTTATATATTTTACGTACATGTCCTTAACAAAATACATTATTTCCATATATTTTACCTTGGGCTGTGGCTTGCCTTTTTATTATCTTAACAGTGTTATATGTAAAGGAAAAGTTTTTACTTTTGATGTAGTTCAATTTGTTACTTTGTTCCTTGACGGATCATGCTACAGGCATTGTGTCTAAGAAAACTTTACCTACCTCCAGGTTACAAAGATGTTCTCCCGTATTTTCTTTCTTCTGTATTTTCTTCTAGAAGTTTTATAGTTTTAGGTTTTACACTTAAATTTATGATCCATTTTGAGTTATTTTTATATATGGTAAGAATAATGTTCTTTTTTTTTTTTTGGGGGGCATATGGATAGCCATGTGTTCCAGCACCATTTATTGAAAAGATAATCATTTCTCCACTGGATTCCCTTTGCACTGTGTATAAAATCATTTGTTCTTACGTGTGTAGCTCTGTTTCTGGACCCTATTCTGTTCCGCTTATCTCTTTCTCCATCTTTATACTAATACAGTTTTGATTGTTGCAGCCAATATCTTGAAATCAGTGTTTAGTTTTCCAAACTTTTTTCTTTTTCCAAAGATATTTTGTATATTTACATTTTATATGAATTTTAGAATCATCTTGACAATTGCACTAATCAAAGCTTGCTGGGATTTTGATTGAGATTGTGTTGAATTGTAGATCAATATGGGACACTTGACATCTTAACAATATTGAGCCTTCTGAACACTGAACATGGTATACCTCTCATTAAATTTCTCAGCAATGTTCTGCAGTTTTCAGATTAAGGACATATTTATCTACAATTTCACATTGCATTTGATAATGAGTATAAATGATAGTTTTAAAATTTTTTTAATTTAATATTTTCAATATCTAGTGTTCATTGCTAAATATATAGAAATACAATTGATTTTTGTAAATTGATCTTTTATCCTGCATCTTTGTTAAACTAACACTTTCTAGTAGCTTTTAAAAATAGATTCCAGCAGATTTTTTAACATAGACAATCATATTGTCAATGAATAAACAGTTCTACTTCTTCCTTTACAACTGGAATGCCTTCATGTCTTTTGCTTACTGTGTGGCAAAAGCTAGAAACTCCAGTAAAATGTTGAAAAGAAGTGGTATAAGAGTACATTCTTGCTTTATTCCTGATCTTAGGGGGAAATCCTTTCCTGTTAGGTATGATGTTATCTGTAGTTTTTCATAAAGCTTTTTACCATGTTGAGGACATTCTCTTCTAATTCTAGCTTGCTGAGCATTTTTATCAGTAATGCATGTTGGAGTTTGTCAAAATCCTCTTTCTCTACCCATTGAAATGATTTCATCATTTTTCTTTTTTAGTTTGTTCATATGGTAAGTTATTGATTTTCAGATGTCAAACAAATCTTTATTTCCTGAGATAAATCCCAACTGGTAATGATATATTGTCCTTTTTGTATATTGTCATTTTAAATTTCTCGTAATGTCTTTTTCTGGGTTTGGTAAGAGTTTAATGCTCAAAGAATGAGAACTATTGGGAACTCTCCCCTTCTCTTAAAATTTCCGAACGAGTTTCTATAGAATCAGCACTTTTTTTTCTTGACGTTTTTTGTAGAATTTACCAAGGAAGCTATCTGGGCCTGGAGTTTCATTTATAGGAAGATTTTTTAAAATTACAAATTCAACTTCCTTAATAGATATGCAGCTATCCAGGTTATCTATTTCTTTTTGAGTGAGTTTTGGTAGTTGTGTAGTGGTGTCATCTCTCACCTCTCTTATTTCTGATATTGATAATTTCTCTCTCTCTCTCTCTCTCTCTCTCTTTCTCTCTCTCTCTCTCTCTCTCTCTTCTGGTCAGTCTAACTAGATGATAATGAATTTTATTGATCATCTTATAGAGCCAGCTTTTGGTTTCATTGGTTCTCTACTGTTTTACTGTTTCTTATTTATTGATTTCTGAGCTGGTCTGGTTATTACTTCCTTCTCCTTATTTTGGGTTTAATTTGCTCTTATTTTTCTAGTTTCTTAAGGTAGAGTATTTGCTTACTGATTTGAGAACTTTATTTTTCTAGTATAGGCATTTAGCATTATAAATTTCTAAGTACTACTTTTATTGCCTCGCAAAATTTTGGTATGTTGTATTTTCATTTTTGGCCAGTTCAAAATACTTTCTAATTTT
>NW_011906002.1:0-1342 GCF_000151845.1 Pteropus vampyrus
GAGGGAGGGAGGGAGAGAGAGAAATAGAGACAGGTTTTGGTGGAAAGTTGCTTCACATTTTCACACAATGGGCTATTTCCTCCTTTTCATTTTTTTTAGTACTCTCTTCTTTTTATTGAACGCGAGTTAAACAAAAATGTTTTCTGAACATCTTTGGATGCTAAACTTTTATTAAACTATTTTTAAAATGTCGTCGTTCACATGAAGACATATCAGGAATGCTTGGGTCTATCTGCGTGCGGAGTGTGGAAATAAACAAGTTCCATCAGGTGCAGAAACATGAGCAACAGAGCAGTAGTGGCCAGCGAGGCGGCAATGGCCTCATCTGAAAACAAGCCGGATGCAAAAGTCCAAACAGTCTAAGAGCAGCTCTTCCCACCACTGTGACATGAGAGCAAATTATATTAGCAAATATTTACTGAAACACATTTTGTTTTCACTGATAGCTAGTGTCAAATAAAAAATCCAGTGAGGAGAGTGTTTGAAGAGGTTTAATAAAGTAAAAGTATGAAAAGTGGGTTGAGGTTATATTTAATTTGCACAAAAAGTATTCTTTTGCTTATTTATATTGAAGCGCTCCCTGTAAGAGCTAACTAATTTGCTAGTTGGATTAAAAGACCACACTGTCTTTCAACAGAGCCTTTTCAGTTGGTCTGTGAAAGCACCCTAGTGCTAAGATTTTACACTGGAAGACCCCATCAGCATTTGGATAGTGAGAGGCACATGTGTTTCCCTGTGATGGGCACTGTGAGCTCTAGAAATCTCAAGCCTCAGCCCAGATAACAGGCACATCAAGTGGCCTGAAGTGTTGAATAGAGCACTGGGGACCCCTATACACGGGGAAATAATTGAGCCTATTAGTCATCTTTATTCTTTAAGACTCATTTGCTGACTCTAAATTTCTAGGGAAAAAAAAAAATGATCCATCCTCAATCCTCTGTTTTTATTTTTCTCTAAGGAGAGAACCCTGGAATTGGAGGGGGAAAAAATAAGCAAACAAACAAAAGAACCTCTGCCTAAGATATTAATAGACATTTTCTGAAGACTGATTGCCAGGCTTCTATAGACATCCATCTGAGAGTCGAAACTGGCTTTCCTTACCATCCTCCAGAAAAAAATCTTCCTTAGGATTTTACCTAACCAGTAACTCAGGTTTTTGTCTACAGTTTAGAGAATATAGACAGTAAACAATTTAAATGAAAACTGTCCCACTTGTTCCTTAACCTTAGATTTTGTGCTAAAATTTTTGTGGCATTACAGACTCCTTTTTCTCTCCTATTATATTTCTTTTAAAAATATCTCTTGATCTACTTTATTTTTTAAAAATCTTTCTGAAATATGT
>NW_011906003.1:0-2129 GCF_000151845.1 Pteropus vampyrus
ACGGTTCTGCAGTGAAAAGAGGCCACGTGGTGTCCTGGGTAAGTGGCTCGGAGTCTGGAAGGGGCACTGTCGTGGTCCGTCACGTCCCGCCACACAGTTGCAGGGAACGGAAGCCGATCGGGGAAGATGTCAGCCCCGGGGGGAGGGCGCTGTGTCACTAAAGGAGACAGGAGGGCGACGCCTCAGAAGGGCTGGTCCTAGAGGAGGAGGTCGAGGGTGTCCTGGAGCTCTCCTGCGCCTGCGAACGCCCCTGTGTCTCGGACGCTGGGATGGTATCGAGGGCCCAGGGCCGGTGCTGTGCGGGACAGGGGACAAGGTGTCCACGCGAGACCAGCCGTCACGCACGCACCTGCTCGTTCCAGCTGCTCACTCCTTCGGCACGTCGTGTCGCGTCTTCCTGTGCGCTGTGCGGTCCTCTCATCGTGACCGTAAGAAGGATGTCACCGTCGGGGCCGACTGGAGTTCGGTGTCACCCCAACGGTGGGGGGCGGGAGAGGGATAACGGGCGCAGACGTGCAGTCAGCGTTTGTCCTCGGTTCTTCCTCAGTGACGCAGTGAAGAATCACAGGTCGTTGAGATTTAATAGTTTTATTAAAAGTGTAGTTTAGAAAGACAAAGAACGCCCTAAGGAGGCACATGGGACCAGTGCTGGAACCAACAGGAAGGAGCCAAAAAGGCCACAAAAGGCCAATGAAAAGTGGGGAGGGCCCAGAAGGGCAGAAAGGGCCCGGAGGGACCCTGCCTGCCTTACACTTGGGCCGCGGTGGTCCCCGGGCTGGGCTCCTATCCCTTGGTTCCGCTGTCACTCATGTCTGACTAACTACCTAACAGGGACATCCTGGGGTTCCTGGCAGCAAACAGGAGTGACACGGTTGAGGCCCAAGGCTGGACGGGCCCTTGGAGGGAGAGGGCAAATTCGAGAGAAGCTGCAGGTGGTGAGGGAGGTGGAGACAGCCTCTCCTCCCCCTTGGCACTCCAGAAGAAGGTGACAGCGCTGGGGTACACGTGACAGAGGCAAAGACAGCCCAGCTCAACAGGACGCTTCGTCGCTGGGGCTGGGATCACATCCACTCTGCCCTAACGCAGGTCGTCTTATGAGGCCCTTCAGCTACGTAGCTGAGTAATTACAACTAGACAGTTATTAATCAATTATTAATTAGTCATAGTTTAATATGATTCGTTGTTAGTAAGAGCAGTCTGCAAGTGCCCTTGCTCTTCAGGCCTATCGCCAAAGCGCCCTGGCTAGAGAAGCTTGGGGATGACAGAGCCAGCTTCTCCGAGGGCCCGCAGCATCATCCGGGAGTGAGTTCCCCGGACCGAGGCGGCCAGGGGCTGAGCGGAGCCTCCGGCTGGAGAGCAGCGCCACCTGCCGGCCCCAGAAGCTCACACCCCTCCCATCTGGTTCTCGGGCAAGGCGGCTCATCCATCCTGCCTTTGACCTAGGCAAGGGGACCCGCGTCCTTGGCCCCAGGCTTTAGAGGGCCGCGATTATTAGACCCCGTCCCCCAATAAACATATTAAAGAGCACACAGCCTCCGCTTTGTTCAGGCCCTGGCGCTGGCACAGAGTGATCCCAAATCTCTGCTTTCATGAACCACGCCCTCCAGGTCCCAGGGACAAGCTTCTCCAAAGGCTGGCTCAGAGTTCTCGAGACTGTTCGGTTTATTCCCACCCCACCTGCACCCCCCGCCGCCATGTACGTGACCGTGGCCCCAGGTGGTGTTAAATGCAGACATCCCCCTGGAGGTCAGCCACCGACGAGGTGACAACCTCTGCCGGAGCCAGCTGGGTCCCTCTTGCTGGGTGGAGAGCTGATGCGGAGATGGGCCCAGCACCCTCCTGCACCGTCTGCTGGTCCCGCTGCAGGTGCGAGGTGGTGACAGGAGACAAGGCGCCCCTCGGGCACTCGGCGCCCCCTCCTGGCCCTCTTTTCGGCCCCCTCACTCTGCAGTCTCCGTGCAGAGCATGCCTCTCCCCAGCCCCCGCTGTTGCTGGTCCCCACGGGGATCCGGGTCCAGGTTACTTGTGGCTTCATCCGACACCCTCAGTGGATCCCACCACCTCCTTCCTGCTGCCGAGAGAACGCCACCCCACAGGGCCCCTCCAGGCGTTTGAGTTGTGCGAAGTAA
>NW_011906004.1:0-1610 GCF_000151845.1 Pteropus vampyrus
ATTTGCTACAATTTGCTCCGTTTTTCGAAAGAAAGCAGGGCCAAATCATTTGAATCAAAGTCACTCAGTTTCTGACTTTGAGTCTTAAACTTAAACCTACAGACTTTCCCGACCCCCGCAAATGTTAGTGCATATATAGTAGATATAAAGTTTTTATGATAATCAAACGGTATACTGATAAGAATTCACCATTCACCATACAATTCACCCTTTTAAAGTACAATTCAGCTTTTAGGACATTCAGAATTATGCAACCATCACCATAATCTAAGTCCAGAACATTTTTGTCACCGCCCCCCCCAAAAGCCCTACACTCATTAGCAGTCACTCACCATCCCCCGCCACAGCCCTCGACAATGGCTAATCTACTTTGTCTTCATAGATCTACCTACTCCAGACATTTCATATAAATGAAATTATACAACACATAACTTTTCGTGGCTGCTTCTTTCACTTAGCATAATGTTTCAAGGTTCATCCATGCTGCGGTATAAATGCCATTCCTTTGGATGGCTGAATAATCCTCCATTGTATGAATATACCACATTTTGTTCACCATTGGGCTTTTATGTTGTTTCTGTTTTGGGGGCCATTATAAATAATGCTGCTATGAACGTGAGGGTACAAAGTTCTGTGTGGGTGTATGTTTTTAATTCTCTTAAGGTGGAGTTCCAGGAATCATATGGCAACTCTTATGTCTAACGCTTTGAGAAGGTGCCAAACTGTTTTCCTAAGTGTATGAGGGTTCCGATTTCTCCACATCCTTGCCACACTTGTTGCTGCCTTTTATTTTAGGCTTCCAGTGGGTACGAAGTGCTATCTCATTATAGTTTTGATGTTGAGCATTTTTTCATGTGCTTATTATCAGCCATTTATACATCTCTGGAGAAATGTCTCTTTATAAGGCTTCTTTGGGGGATGATGAAAAAATGTTCTAAAACCGTATTATGGTCTTAGCTCTATGACTCTGAAAATATACTCGGAACCACTGAATTGTACACATTAAATGTGTAAACTTTATGGCATTTAAATTATTTCTCACTAAAGCTGTTTTTTTTTAAAAAGAAAAGCTAGCGTGTACCAGGGTCCTAGGGCGCAGGGAGGGGGGCAGCGGGAAGAGTGGGGAGAGACGTTTTAAAGGGGCAGATGCTAAGCAGCTCTGCCCAGAGAGTGCTTCAGTAGGTCACATACTCCCTTGGCAGTTCTCGCCCGGGTGGCTCTAAAATCTCCCTGTGACAAGATGCAGGAGGAAGGCTGCAACTCCTCTCTACAGGAAACCATTCTTGGGGGCCTCAAAGGCAGAGGGCTCCAAAGGGACAAGAAAAGGCCGGTGTCATTTAAAAAATATATATCGATGTGGTTTTTTTTCCCCCTTTGCACCTGTCTTACCCCTCATTCTGTTTGGGGCACCCACGGGCAGAGGAAAAGGCTGGGACAAATAGCCTTGAGGTGAAGTCACTAGGGGTCCCCAAAGTTCCTGGTGTGCCCAGTGCGGGGGTTCGGGCTGAGTGAGAGCATTGGGGACCTTATAGAGGCCTGCACCTGGAAAAAGACCTCGGTGCTCGGGGCCTTTGCAACTGGAGGTGACAGCTAAACATGGCTGGGACCCC
>NW_011906005.1:0-1222 GCF_000151845.1 Pteropus vampyrus
CAGTATCTGTTAATAACCACACATACACACATACACACACACACTCTATAAATATATGAATAGCATCGCTTTAGAGGATACTCATCTTATTGCAATGATTTTACTAGAAAACTGTGTATTCTTTAGAAAGCAGATGTTTCCTATGAGGCGATATACATCTTTTGAACAAGTTAAATATTTATTTAAGGTAGTCTATTAAAACCAGCTGTCCCTTATTATTTACCTAGAACTCTTATCTCATAATTAATCATGCCCTCCCTTATGCTCCTGTGCCTTTTTCAAATTGTTTGCAAAACAATTTTTTTTTATTTACATGGCACCTAGTGGGTGCTCAATAAGTTTTGAATAGTATTTAATAAATTATTCCTTCCTATAGACTCAGAACATTTGACTTCCTGATACAGCTTCTTAATATGTCCATTACACATTGTTCTAAATTTTTCTGTCATTATCTCAACTTATAGTTTTCTCCATGCTGAATAACGCCATAAGAACAATCATTATGACACAATACTGTCATAATGTGATGCTTCTGCAATAAAAACCATCAATACTCCTTATTGCCTAGAGAATAAATTAATTATTTCAATTAAAAAAAACTTAATGAATGTATTCTATATGCCAAGATTTCATTCAAACCTTACGATCTGGGATACAAATACCTCTGAATCTGGTTATAATCAACATTTTCAACAGTATCTCCAAACTCTGACCCCTTTTTATCATAGACTGTAGCTAAATTTTTCTTCACTTATTTTCTCCCTTATACATATCTTATGCCTTCCCACTTTCCAAATTTTGCACATTAAGACTTTTCTTCACAGCCTAATCTAATTTTTAAGACATAATCAAATTTCTTCTCATTTGTGAAAATTTCACAAACTATTCCAGATATGACTCATTTATTTTCTATTGTATTAAACTGTCTTTTAATTGCAGGCTGTCTTCCAATGTATTTACTATTATTATATCAATTTTTATTATGGAACCCAGCATTACATAATGAAAAGAATAAGGGCTTTAGAAATGGTCATATTTGAGTTCAAATTTCTGATAAGCTAGATACTAGCCATGTGATTTTGGTTAATTTCTGAATGGGCTTGCTTCCATTAAAATATAATTAGTAATAATCGTTTCTTAGTGTGAGCGTAAGAATTCAGTGAAATATCATTGGTACTAACTTACTGTAATTTTCCCGCAGTCTTGCTTATATATGTATATA
>NW_011906006.1:0-1339 GCF_000151845.1 Pteropus vampyrus
GAAAATCTTCAGTTCAATCCCATAGAGATGGAAGAACTGATTCATCCTTGCCTTGAGAATGTAGCCCTTTGTGGTTCCAGCCAAACGTGTGAGGTTTTTGACTTACAACCCCTTCACCTCATGAGGACATCAGACCACAGCTCCATTTAAGTGGACAGGCAGATGTCTCTAAGGCAAAATTAGCTTCAAGTTCCCTTCTAACTTCTTAATTCACTGTCTCCCAAACCTGACCTGTTAATTCCTTTCTGCCTTGTCAGTGCTTTGATGCCTTTATAAAAAAAAAAAAAATTTTTTTAAATATTTTTTTCTAGAATTTTTAGCTGTTTTTAGTGAAGAAGTAGTCTAAATAATCTAGCCCGCTATAATTGGCAACCAAAATCCCTAAAACTTATTTTTTAAATGTGAAATAAATATACAAAAGAATATAAAATTTATTTTCAGTTTAAAGAATACTAATAAAATAAAAAACTCTAAAGTATGTCTTAATTATAATGTCTTATTCTGAATTCATGAGCCATGAGAATATTTAATTCCTTGTATTACTAATACCAACCACATCCATCGGTCACTGTTTAATGTAAGAATCAAAGAATGCTAAGTTAGAGGGGACCTTGGAATCTGGCTTTCAGTTCACAGATCAGGAATCTCAAATTCAGAAAGTCCAGCTTGAATTCAGTGTTCTAATGCAAAATAATTAACTTATAGAGTATAAACAAAAGGGGCTTACTGGATTTAAAGCATTGTCATTCTTACCTCTAAAGTGCCAATAATAGCTAGATTCCATCTGCTACATTATCTGACTCTGACATTCAGATATGTTCGCATTTTATGTTGTCTAAAGCATAGTCAAGGGCAGAGCCCGAAACTCTTGCCCAATCAAAAAGTATGTTCTCAACTTAAGAAGTAGTCCTAGTTTTGTTTCTCAACACATAAAACAATGGCTAAAATTCGACACTGTGTTTCCAGGTTACCTGTTGTTGCAAGGATAATATGTGGACCGCTCCCATAGCTGAAGCAGGCTATTTTTTTGCCACTCAAAGAATCCAGTCTCCGAGGTTCAATAGTGCTCTGGATGTCACCTAATCCCAAACAGCCACAACAGTTTGTGCCAAGCACAAAAATCTGTGGGGAAAACCACTGTTAGTTCAAACAGTTCTATTTCTGACATCATTACATTCAAACAGGCATAGTCCTCCTAAAACAAAACTATTTCATTACATAATAATAAAAAAGAATCTTCTTCTTTTTTTTTTTTTTTTTACCTTAATTCCTTAGTTCTCCCAAGGTCTTAAGCTTAGCAAATCCATTACTAAGAATAGGAGGGGCTGAATTTTTTTTT
>NW_011906007.1:0-2414 GCF_000151845.1 Pteropus vampyrus
GTATATATTCCTATGCAAAATATACAATCATAATAACATAGTATGTAACAAGTTTTTTTTTCCTGTATGAAAGCTGTTATTTGTACATATTTACCCTCTACTTGATTTTTCTACTCATTATTATGATGACTTCTATCTATGTAAATATATTTTATACTTTCAGGCTGTCGTGTAGTGGTGGGAAAGGGAAAATTCTCCCTCTACCCTTCTTGAGTTACGATGGATGAACTAATAATAAACTTGACACATGACCAAATAATGTGTCAAGTTTATTATTAGTTCAGACATAATAAAAAATAAATTTATAAAAAAATTTAAAAACCAATTTAATATGTGCCCATAGGAGATCATAAATGATGCTCAGAGAAATGATGAACCAGCCAGCTTTTTATCCTTTTCAGGCAAATAAACAATAAATTTGTGAAGAATTGATAGAGCAAAGACACTTAGGTTCAGGTGCTCATTAGTGAGGAATCCAAACAAAGTTTCGGCTTAGATAGTAAATTAGTAAAGGAGTAACAAGGTTTGTTGATGTAAGCTTTTGGGCCCTGGATTTCTTCACTCTAGCCATAGGGTTTATCTCTTAGCCCTCCTGGAACAAGTAGGACACCATTTACATGGAGAGATTTATTTCCTGCATTCAAGGAGACAAGGGAGGGTCAGCGTGCCCTTCTTGTACTGGCCACTTGTCAAGTAACTTCAAATCAAAGTTACCAGTATGCCATTGTGGGATATTTTGGAGTAGGTTGCTCTGGGCTCTGACAGTAGAGTTCCATAGTGTAGGTGAATCACAGCTTATTTTATTATCCAACTGATGAATGGCTACATTGGTTCCACTTTTCAGTGCATATTTATTACAGTGGCATAAAGGATGTCCTCAACAGCCCTCTTTGTGCAATAGTAAGAAGTTGTCTACAGTAGATGTTGAGAACTGGAACTCAGTAGATGTTGAGTCATAATGGTATGTACATTTTAAGCTTGACTAGGTTCTACCAGTTGTCCTCCAAAATAATTTTCTTTGTACTCCCACCAGCAATATATGAGAGAAGTATATGAGAGAACCCATTAACCCACACCCTTTCCACATTTAGTATTATCAGACTTCTTTTACCATTCAGATGGGTTAAAAAATGATATTTTATTGTTGAAATTGTGCATGGCTCTATTTTTTGGTACTTCTTAAATAAACTGATATATTCCCAATTAAATTACAGAAGCATAAAGAATTCAAGTAGGTATTTTATATCCCCAAATAACACATAGTACTAGGCACAGGGTAGGCTCTAATAGATGCTAGAGGATTGATTGATTGCTTTAGATGATTCTTAAATTTCAAGAAATAAAACTATTTAATTGACCTAATTCTCCTAATTCCGACTGACCCAAATATTCGTATGTCTTATAAAGACATATCAATTAATTTCTAATATCCACGTAAGAGAACAAACCAGTACTAGCTACAGCTATCCTTGGAAAGAGCCTGCTGAAGAAGCTAATTGTACTAAGCTTGGAAAATGTCAAGAAGTGAAAACAAAAAACTAAAACTAGGAATTCAGCTTCCACTTCTTTAAAGGGCTAACCACCCCAAAAATGACTGAACCAAGGAATAAAATAAAACAGGGCAGAAAATTGCATTGAAAGACTCTTTCCCTAAGGAAAAATTTCGCCGACTAAGCAAAAGTCTAAGAGGCAGGCATGCAGATTGGTATGGGGCCGTGTACATGTGGAACAGTGGAAGGGTGTCATCCCTGCCACTTAAATCCCTGACAGATTAGATCTTCCAGATTTGTGGAAAGAAGCCAGGCCATAAGCAGGATACCTTGTCTAGACACTTAAGGAAGTGGGATAAAAATAAAAGATTAAAATAAGCCTCCCCATCCATGCAGAAAAAAGGCCATGATGGGCAGAGCCTTGGCCAATGATTATGCCAGCCACTGGAGGTACTCTGTGATCCACAGGGCCCTTCTCCTCCCTCCCAACCCCTGGGGCTCTCTTCCCAGACGCCACCCTAGGAGAGTATTCCATGGTAAGGGCACTGCTTGTCAGAGTGCCTAAGGTAAACAGTTCCCTGGAGAGGCAGTTTCAGGCTGAGTAGGAAGGTGGAATCCATACCAGGTCACATGGAAGAGGAAGAAGGAGTTAGGTACATGGACAGATAAGAGCTATTGTTTTCTTAATGTTTGCTGCTTTGCCTCACTCTCTATTTCTCAAGGAGAATTATGCCAGTGCTCATGCAAAATCTTGTCTCCCTTCTCCCTCCAACAAAAATCCAGTCTTTGCCATCCATCTCCCAATATCCTCTCTGGTACAAAATTGGGGGACTAGGTAGAGACTAGGACAGTCAGGAAGAAAAAGAAGATGGGTGAAAGGAGGGTTTGGCTGAGAGACTGCACCCCTACTGGACTAGAAGTATC
>NW_011906008.1:0-1220 GCF_000151845.1 Pteropus vampyrus
ATCATCATCTTCTGGGTGTTCAGTTGCTTCGGTGTCACTTGTTTTAAAGGCTGTCCATCCTCCGTTTTGCTTTTCACCTCTGTCAAAAGTCAGTCGGCTGTCCTCGTGTTGGGCTTTTTATCGATTCTGTCTTCCGTTTCTCTGATCTAAAGCACCTGTCTCTCTGCCGACGCTGCACTGTAGCTATGTAATGAGTCTGGGAATCGGGAAGAGCGAGTCCTCTCACTTTATTCCTCTTTTTCAGAATTGTTTGACATATTCTCGTTCTTTGCCTTTCCATTTAAATTCTGAAATAATCCTGTGCGTATCTACCAAAAATCTCGCTGGCATTTTAACAGAAACTACATTAGCCTTGTATGTCTGTTTGCATAAAACCGACATCTTCACTACGTTGACTCTTCCAGTCTATGAACATGGTATATGTCCCTAAACATTCGTTTAGGTCTTTTGATATTTTAAAAAAGTTTTTACCCAAGTATTTTATTTAGAGTGATTATAGATGTATTATACATTTAATTTTAGTTTCTACATGCTCATTGTTAATTTATAGAAATACGATCGACTCTGTATGTCGATCTTGTATCGTCCAACCTTACCGAACTCACTTATTTACTTCTAGGAGAGGTGCGTGTGCGTGTCGCTTCTTCGGGCTTTCCTGTAATCATGTCACCTACCCATAGAGACAATTTTATATCTTCTCTTCCAATATGTAGGTCTTTTAAATCTTTGTCCTTCCTTATTGCAGTGGCGAGACCTCAAATAGCAGTGTGAGAGCAGATACCTTTGGTTATGAAGTTTAGGGGAAATCATTCAGTTTTTAAGTGTTTGGCATGATGTTATTAAATGTGGGTTTTTGGTAGATGCTCTTTAAAAAGTCGAGGAAGTTCCTCTCTCTTCCCAGTTTGGTGAGAGCTGTGTGTTTTTGTTCATTTGTTGTTGCTGTTTTAGTCATGAACGGGTGTTGGATTTTGTCAAATGCTTTTTCTGCTTCAACTGATAGATTATAGCCAAAATCCGCACATAACTTTTGAGTCTCTAAAATCTTAACCACTAGGAGCCTACTGTTGATTGGACGCCTTACCGATAATGCAAACAGCCAAGTAAGCGTATCCTGTGTATGCGTTACGTGCTGTGTTCTTACAATAAAGCACGCTAGAGAAAGAAGGTGTTAGAAGAAGCCCGGGTCGGCCCTCCCAGCGCTCCTGGGCGCCCCGGGCCGG
>NW_011906009.1:0-1708 GCF_000151845.1 Pteropus vampyrus
ACCACAGAGTATTTGTCTTTTCGTAACTGGCTTATTTCACTTAGCAAAATGTCCCCAAGGTTCATACATGTTGTAGCACATGTCAGCATTTCCTACCTTTTTAAGGCTGAATAATATTCCATTGTATATATAGATAACATCTTGTTTATTCATTCATCTGCCACTTCTGGTTGTGAGACTCCTGTTTGATCACTGTGAATGAATCCACCTTTCTCCCTAAACACCACCCCCACACCCCCAACTCTGTCTCCGTGCATTTTCTAAGTAGGGCACTCAAAAAACTGTCTCTCATTAGCTCAGATTGTGAGACTCAGACACGTGATCTCCACACTGGGCTAAAGAGGGCTCAGCAATAGATACTGAGTACGCTCATGTTTAATGCTTCTTTGTGCTAAACAAACAAACAAACACACAAACAAAAAAACAACTTTCACCTTCTGGCCACTGTGAATAATGCTGCTATGAATGTGGGTATACAAATATCTCTTCAAGATCCTGCTTTCAGTTCTTTTATAGACGTACCTCACAAGTGGAGTGGCTGGATCATATGGTAACTCTACAGTTAACCTGTGAGTAACCTCCATACTCTTTTCCATAGTGGTTGTACTATTTTATATTCCCGCAAACAGAGCACATGGGTTCTAGTTTCCTCAAATCCTCACCAACACTTGCTTTTTTCTATTTTCATATTTTGATAGCGGCCATCCTAATGGGTATTTAATATATGCTTTTAAAATATTTTTTCCACTATACATTCCAAGGTTTCCATAATTCCATAAACAATGAGATATTTTGGGACACTAAAGACTGAAACAGTAAATACCTTTTTATCTTGTAAGAATTTTTTTAGGAAAAAAATGTTCTGCTAAAAAAAACCCCCGATACCTACTAATTTAGACCAAGAAATTCTTTGTTTTACATGAGAATAAATGAAATTACAATGAAAAAAAAAAAAAACCCCTACCAACTATTAGGCTCTTATTTTGTGCAAGCCCTAAGAGACATGCATCATCTCATTTAATCTCCACAACCACCCATGAATTAGATGCTATTAACTCAAATTTACAGGTAAGCAAAGTAAAGCTGGAGGAGCCACAGGTCATGTGGCTAGAAAATGCCTGAGCTGGGATTTGAACCTAAGTTGTCTGATTCCAAAGCCGTGCTGGCTCTTTCACAGAGGTTCATATAGGAGAACTATATCCCGAATGTGAGTGAATCTCCTATTAATTTGGGCAAACATTAGCTCTAGCTCTGAATTCAAGTAGCATAATATCTTCGCTAAAAATGCTGTGGACAAATATCTAACCAAAAGGAAACAGCGTGTCTCAAAGTTAATAAAAATATTCAATATCTAAAAGAGTGGCTCATTCAACTCTGTCATTTTATTTATTTATGTTTAATTAATTAATTTATTATTTTAATTGAAGAAATGATTTAAATTTTGCCCCTATCTACCTCTCCCAACCCCCCACTCCTTTGGTAACCACTAGTCCATTGTCCATGTCCATGAGTCTGTTTTCAATTCTATCATTTTAAATAAGAACTCAAGGCTTTCATTTTTCTTTACAGGTGTCACTATTGGTGATGATTCAAAAGTAGCCTGTTATCTGGGTTACAGTAAAGCAAGACCCTCCTAGCTAGAAATATCTATGAGAAGAGACATGTAATAATTGAACTGAAAGGGGTATTAAAAGTTTAATTATAAAAT
>NW_011906010.1:0-1217 GCF_000151845.1 Pteropus vampyrus
TTGTGTTCTGAGGTAGAAAAGTTACAGGTGATTAAGGGGCAGGTGGCTGTGGTAGAAAGGAGGAGATGACCACTGAGATGAGGGAGTTAAGGAACGGAGAAGCTCCACTGCATTCTTCAAACATAACTTATGACAAAACCATTTAAATGGAATATTAAATTGTATGGTCATTATTATGAGAGAGAATATTTTAGCTCAACCCTCAGATTTGTCAGAACAAATTTGAAAGTATGACCCAGGACCATTTTTTCATCTCTTTTTTAGTAAAAGTTCTTTTTTTAAAAAAAACAGGACCATGTTTACTAACTAGAATTAACATCAGTAGAAGCCATGGTATGATCAATGCTACCTCTTACTGGTAAAATGCATTTTCTCATTTCATACAAACAACTAATAGAATGTAATGGAATATTAAGATACATTGAAATCTTTTAAATCCTCTATTTCCTCCACTTCAGAATAATTTTTTCCATATCAAAACAATTTATTTGAAACATGTAACCAATCTTATTTTTAAGAGAAAACTTGAGGTCTGCTATTTGATAGTGTCTAATTTGTTGGGATAATGACAAGAGAGTCCTCAAAATGAATGTTTTCCTCATACATATTCTGTGAACATTAAACCTGACTCCTCCCCTCAACATCCATCTCACATTTCCACTGCCTCTTCCTCTCATGTTAATGAACATCAAATCAAGGGCATTCTGGTTTAAAACCCGTATCCCCAAATGGGCCCAGAAATGACCTAACACAATCTTGTCCTCCTATTGGAATATTTTTTCTCTTGTTTCATCTTACTCTTTCTTTCAGTGATGTAATTGGATATTTTCCTGAATTCTTTCTCTGCAACTCGTTTGATGCATTTACAAATTTTTGTTTAAGAAACATATAGTCTCTTAGAACATGTAGTCTCATCCTACTCTCATTTTTATGTGCTTGTGAATTTTATAATTAGAATTCCTTAGAATTTTGAGAGGAAGTTTGTAAACATGGTGCCTGTCCTTAGCTGATTATTTTCAAAATCACCTATCCTTGGGAAATATTTTCTCAAATTATATATTAATTGACAGCTATCTTTTGAGCCACATTGTTTTATAGATCTGTGTCATACTTGGCAATAGGAATAGGAAATGTACCAGTATACTCTCTTACCTCTCTCCATAATGTAAGTAAATACTTCGCACTTTCCTGCTTACTTACGGAAATTGCCAATTTTA
>NW_011906011.1:0-1941 GCF_000151845.1 Pteropus vampyrus
ATATTCTCTGTGAGGCTGCTTTTCAAGCAGTGAGAGCCTGCGAATGAGGGGCGTGGGCTGGGGGGACACAGGCCAGTGGAGCTGTCTCAGGGAAGAGGCTGAGGACTAGAAGCAGAACTGCGGGGAAAGCTGGGAAGCAGGGGGCTGAGGCAGTATAGACCACCACGGGGGATGGATGGAGGGTACCGGAAGTGGTCGTGGAGCCTAAGGAAAGACAGTTTGGGGTGTGGACAATGAGAAAGAGTGAGAGTCAAGGGGGAAGCTGGGTCCATTCAATTTTAGATCCTGGAGGTCGTTTTGGGGGTGGGGGTTTTATAGGCCTCTTCCCAACCTCCAAGGATTTTGCAGACTAGGAAATAGGTTGAATGTGAGTTGTGGCCCAGAACCTCAAGCAAGGAACAAGAAAGGGCCACAAGAACCCTAGCTAGTTGTGGCCATGGAAGCTGAGGGGTCAACATCAGACAGACGTTCTAAGACAGAGGAGAGGGTTCATGGGAATCAAAGATTTGTGAGGACACTTTAGTTTTGAGAGCTGAGGGAAACAGGATTAGTTAGGCCCCAAGACTTGGTTTGTCGGCTCAGACGCATGTGCGTGCGTGCGTGCATGTGTGTGTGTGTGTGTGTGTGTGTGTGTGTGTGTGTTGTGTTTCAATAAAATTCCCTCAGAGCCCATAGGAGAATAGAAATCTGGTATGGTAGGGTGTGGTGGAGCTTGAGGGTTCCAAAATATGGAAATGTGTCAGATTAGTTGCAGAATGGGCCTTGGAGGCCGGAGATGGAAGGAGGAGTCTTCATCTGGAAAGGATGGAAAGTCCTAAGGCTCATTAGAGACCTGCTGTATTGAGCCAAACTTGTGAGTTTAACAGAATCACAACATACTTTGTCTCTCCCTGTATTGTTGGAAAAAGTGATTTCATCTTTCTTTGAGTGACTGGATCGTATCTACTGTTTAAGATAAAGATATTCACTAAGGAAAAAAAAATATTCAAAGTGATGAAAACCCAGGATCTACAACCAAGAATACTTTATCCAGCAAAGCTATCATTTAGAGTTGAAGGACAGGTAAAGAGCTTCCAAGACAAGAAAAAGCTTAAGGCGTTCATTACCAACAAGCTAGTATTACAGGAAATGTTGATGGAACTTATCTTTAAGAAGAAGAAAAAATATGTATCAAAAATGTGAATAAAGAATGACAATAACTACATGTTTATCAACAAGTTCTTCAAATGAAAAAGAATTAAGGGCTCCAATCAAAAGATACGGTGGCTGAATGAATAAGAAAACAAAACCCTTAAATATGCTTCCTGCAAGAGACTCGTTTCAGATTAAAAGACATACAAAGACTAAGAGTAAAAGGATAGAAAAAGATACTGCATGATGGACCTAGCAGGTATTGTGCTGAATGGACTTAGTCAGATAGAGGAAGGCAAATGCTATATGATTTCACTTATATGTGGAATCTAAAGTATAAACAACAACAGAAAACAAAAACAAACTCATAGATACAGATAATATTTTGATGATCACCAGATGGGAGAGAGAGAGGCTGGGGAGCGGGGGTCTGTGAAAAAGGGGAAATGATTAAGAAGTACAAAATAGTTATGGAGATATAAAGTATATCATAAGGGAAATAGTCAATAATATTGTAATAAATATGTATGGGATCTGAGGGGTACTATATTTATTGGGGAGATCACTTTGTGAGTTATATAGGTTTCTAATCACTATGCTGTATACCTGAAACTAATATAATATTGTATCCCATGTATAAAATAAAAATTTTATTTAAAAAACTGTTATATAATACTATATTACAAACAAAGAAAGAGGTTCGTATAAAGGAGGGGTACACAAGAGGTCTTAATTTATGATATTTAATTTCTTTGTAAAAAGGATTGAGCACATATAGCATAACGTTAGGATTTGATAGAGGTCCATACA
>NW_011906012.1:0-2360 GCF_000151845.1 Pteropus vampyrus
TCCTTAGCTCCTCAGCACAGAAGGTATTTAATATATGCTTAGTAGCATCATTCCAGTCTCCATGCTGTCATACCATTTAGAGCCATTGGCATACAGAGAAGTACAAGTCTCTGTCAGCAAAGGAAAGCTCTCCCTAGCCCATTCTTCATCATCGAATGGCTCTAATTTACACAAGTGGACCCAGTTTTCTAACCACAAGAACACCAAGAACACTAGGTAGTCATGTTGGATCTAGTGGTTCAGTTGCCTGGATAGAGTCAAGCTCACTGACATCAAAAAAATATTTGTACACCAAAATTCAACAGCCCTTCAGGGACAAACTGAAGGGCTGTTGAATTTTGGTTTTCAGGAGTATAACATTTAAAGGTGATGAGTAGACAAGAAAAGCAGCAGCAGTCATTTCTCCATGTGAAGGTGATGTGGCAGTACTTGGTATAGTACCTGGTGAGGGATATTTATATTGTTCCTGCATCTTGAAAGCCTGGTGTGTTACAGGGGTCACTCATCAACAAATGAAATTTGGAGCAAGCTTATATCCGAGAATGACAGCATCCTAATGCCTATATTCATTAGATGCCTGAATTAAATGCATCTCTTTTACAGTATATTTGCTCTATAAACTAAACTGAAATCCCCCGAGTACCTACTTTTCTTTGTCTTCCATTACAGTTGAGATATGAAGAAGGATCCAAAAATAAGCCAGAGTTTCTTATTGCACTTGGAGTGAAATTCAAAATCCTTCACATGGCCAATAGAGCCTTACAAAATTTTTCTCCCATCATTATGTTCTAGGACCCTTTCCTCCTCCACCCTGAGTCAATTGTGCTCACACCACACTGGCTTCTTTCACTGTTTGTCATTCCTCTCACTGAATCAAGGCTGGGCTTATAACTGAATTGCCCTGTAGAACACGGTGGAAGTAACAATGTGCCAGTTCTGGGCCTTGGCTTTGAAAGGACTGGCAACTCCCAGCTCTTTCCTTTGGGACCTTAGCCGCCATGCTGGAGGAAGCCCAAGCAGCCATGTGTGAAGAAGAAACAAGGCCCCTGGCTGACATCCCTAGCTGATCTCCCACTTGACAGCCAGCACCAACTTTCCCACCATGTAAGTAAGCCACCTTAGAAGTAGATTCTCTAATCCCAGTTGTGTTGCCACAACTGACATGGCAGTAATGAGTGGTCCTTACAAGTTCTGCCCAAGTTGTAAAACCATGAGCAAATGAATAAGTGTTGTTGTCTTAAGCCACAGTTTGGGGGTGGGTTGCCATTTAGCAATAAATATTCAAAAGGTCCACACACCTCTCAAGCTCTTTTCTGCATCTGGGCCCTTGCACAGGTCTTTTTTCTGCATGGAATGATTGTTCCTTTTCTGTCTGCCCTGACACAGCTGCTCATTTTCAGCTTTATCGCCTCCTCACAGAGGTTGACCTTAAAATCATAACTGGTTTTCTGTTTACTGTTTGGCATTGGACAAGTTACTCAACTTCCCTCAGGCTCAGTTATCATTTCTTTAAAATAATGGGATTGATAGGGATTAAATTAAATAATGCCTGACAAGTACTTAATGCTATGCCTAGCATGTAGTAAGCACCTAATAAATAGTAAATAGTGTGATCAATCTAAGCCAGAGAGAGAATCATCTTTGGTTTCTAGGTCTTAAGAAATATTTATGCACTTATTCATATTGGGAGGGAAGAGATGTGGGTGGCTCTTAAAACATTAATTATCCCAGGATGAGGACAGCTAAGCATCATTTATATTGATGGTCTTCTGGCCCTCATGTGGCTTTGGGACTGGAGGTGAAAATGGCTGTTCTTATTAAGAGGCCCAGGTCTGGTGTGGGATTATAATTCTACCATGATAGCCTGGTCATTTCCTTCTATTTGCGTGGCTGTTGTCCTACATTGAACAGGAGAGCCCAAGGAAGATAATGATCCTCATTTGTATCAGTTAGGGTCTCAACATGCTCTGAAATGTTCTTCATTAGGCTGGTAAGCTGTATTTATTTTCATTACTCTTGTTCTTGCAGAACTGTTTGCTGCTGCCTTTTTTCTGGGTGTTTCTCCCTGCAGTCCTCTTTTACTATGTGAGAAATGCATCTTATTATTTTTTCCTGTGCCATTCATTCTATTTTTATAAAGCATCTGGCTCGTCTCATCACTACACACACGCACCCCCTAGAACCACGTCTGGCCTTAGGGAGACTGGGCCAGAACACCTCTAAGGTCTCTTTTACCCTTGAGATTCCCTCTGCCTAGTATCTTCTGACCTGTTTTAGAACACTGACCTAGCAGTCATCCTCCTTTAATTGCACACACAGGTTGTTGAAGGTTTAAATCTTTAAATGGTTCTGTGCTATGG
>NW_011906013.1:0-1500 GCF_000151845.1 Pteropus vampyrus
TAACAGAGGGCCCTTTTCGAGAAGAGAGCAATGACTGTAAGATAAGCTGTTACCCTAAAGATGTAGAGGATCATACTATTTGTAATTTCCTCCTTACTGTCTGTGTCCTTGATCATCAATCAGTAAGCTTTATAAAAGTAGGTTAATCTATTATGTCTATCTTACTCACCATTGTATCCATTGAAACTGGGCCAGACACCTTAAAATGCTTAATTGTGATATAAAAGAAATATCTGTACAATTCGCTCCATGTCAATAGCTTTCTTTCTCCTATCTCCCAAACCCATTTAGATGCCCCACTCACACGCACACACACACTCACACACACACACACACACACACGCACACGCACACTCGCCATATCATTACTACTTCAGATGGCGATCTATATTTCTTGTATATTTTAACCTCTATAAAATGTTCCCTTATCCTCCACAAACATGCCCAGGGACTTTACACTTTATATATCTCTCTCCTGGAGAGATAAGAAATACAAATTATTTACATCTTACTAAGAAATACAATAAGAAATACAAATTATTTACATCTTACTAAGTTGCAGGCATAGTGATAAGTATATCACATACTTTTTGCATAATCTTATAACACTCAATATTTTCCCCAGTTAAAGCCTGGAAATAACTGAATAACTTGTTCAAGGTCACAACTAATAAATTACCTTAATCTATCTAAGTCCAAAACTTGATATCTTTCTACTCTCTAATCTTTCCACTTATACATCCTACCAGGCTGAAAACTTCTCAAATCCAGTAATCATTGGTAAATTTATTTCTATGTCTCCAAGTCTAGCATATTTTACATTTCATATAAGCTTATTAAATATGCTCAATTTATATATTTTGAGAAAGGAATAAATTAATGAATGAATGAGTAGATAGAGTCTATTGGGGGCTAAAAAGATGTATTCACCATGGGCAAAGATTTTCTCAAGCCTAACAACTTTGTAGTCTTTACATGTCAGCAGAATAATCAGCTCAAATAAAAAAATTATATCATTGGTTCTATATAGTTGACATGGCTGGAGGACTAGCTTTGATAGATAAAAACCTCTCATGAAGAAAAAATATAAAAGCTGTATACAATATAAAGCAAAACAAAATAAAACAGTGGCTATTGAAGGTTTTGGAAAACAACCAAGCTATCTAGGATTAAGAACAGAGATATAAAAAAAAACAATGTCAGAGAAGGGAGCTTAACACAGTATGCAGCTTCTGCACTTTTGGCGCTTGATGAATCCTAAGGTTTTGGAAGCAAGAGACCAATAAATTAAGACAAATGCAGCTACTAAGAGGCTAAAAAGAATAGGCAGAGCACAGTGGACTTTTAGGGCAATGAAACTATTATGTACGATACTGCAGTGGTGGATATGTGTCATTATACATGATCAAAATCCACAGAATGCATAACATCAAGAGTGAACCCTAATGTGAACATGGACTTTGGGCAATATAGATGTGTAAGTGTCAATGGTGTGTCGAT
>NW_011906014.1:0-2032 GCF_000151845.1 Pteropus vampyrus
ATATATTTTTTAAAATATATTCTTTAATAATGTATATATATAGAAATTGCTTGACAAGTTCTGTGGCCTGAGCTGATACAACCTCATTGCTATTTATAGGGGAAAATGCTTAAAAAAATAATATTGTAAACATACAAGCTTTCAGAGAGAATTTCTTACTACTTAAAGGTACCTTCTACATATTGGTATTATCAAGTCCGACTAACAGTCTCTATATCGTCACTCAGACTCTACTAGAATGTGTTCATACATTTTCAATATTAAGCTGATTTCTTCCAATTTTTGGAGTTCCTCTGTAGTATTATTACTAACAGATTACTAAAGATAACTAGTCAGATTCTACTTACTACTATATAAATCTATAGTTCATATAACTTCATAGTAGTTCCTTGTAAACTGAGTAATTCAAGTATGAGAGAACATGGCTTCTTGCATGGAAAAGTAATATTGCAGTGTGAAAGTACATTAAAAAGGAAAGAAATCATCTATCATGAACTACTTCCATGGTGACTTAATTACGTAACTCTATTTTTATAAAAAGATGAGGACAATGGCTAAATAGTAATAAAACCAGTAAAATACACCTGACTAACCCATACTGCAGTGGTAACTGTTAAACAATGGGCTGCAAATTTCAAACAAAATGTTTTAGTTCTCTTTTCCAGCAGTTATTTTTCCCAACAAAAACTAATAATATTACCTTATATTTATAGAATATTTTATAAATTTGAAATCACTTCCCCATGCTTTATATTGTTTGATGTTTTTAACAGTATATCAGGTCTAGATATGAGAACACAAGAGAAACTATAGCTTTTGATTCAAGAACTGATAAATAAGGTGGAGGTGCATCCAGTCTCGCCTTATAATCTAGCTCTTGCTCCTCTGTAACCAGGACAGGAGCCTAGAGGAAATGCCCCTGTATTTTAGTTTTTGCATGATTCTGAAACACTAGAAATTCTTTTTATTAATTTTAGCAAATGCTTTTGCACATGAAAACAGATGTCTATTCTCCTGCCTGTTGATGTCAGCAGGCACTAATTTGACCAACCAGTCTCTATACTCTATTATACATCTTTGCAGGCCTCAAAGAGCCATTGCATCTAGTTACAGAGTGCCCCTGCTTGGTACCAGCTCAGCTTGATTCTGAAGGTCACACATGAAATGTTTTCAGTTGGAGTTTGGCCACAGGATAGGGAAACTGGAAGTTTGAGCTCACTAAAGAAACGCTGCCCTTGTAGGCCTATGGCAGAAATGCAGTTCATACATATGTGTGTGTGCATGTGCATGTGTGTGTGTATATGTATATGTGTACATGTAAACACACATTCATTTAGATATAAAATAACAGGAACAAAAATTAGGGAAACCTAACTTGGAAATCTTCACTGAAGAAAAGCATTATGATGCTTTCATTGCATTTTGAAATACAGCATGTTCCTTCTCTCAAAATGTGCTTCCCATTCCTGTAAATTAAAGTGGAGGCCCTGGAAAACTAAGATTGATGATAGATAGATAGATATATAGATAGATAGATAGATAGATAGATAGATAGATAGGTAGATAGATAGATGATACACAGATAAATCATTTAAATGCAGTGTACCCTCTGTTGATCATAAGCAAGGTATAAGACTTTATGCTAGTTGGAGAGAGCTGGAAAAGTTTGCAAGCAGGTATGAGAGATAGATAGCTATAATGTCTCATTTTAAGAAAACACACATACCCCCACATACATATGTATACACACACCCCTGTGTTATGTTAAGTCACCTGGACTCACCTCTGAGAGATATAGATGACTCAGGAGAAATAAGGAAACAAAGATAAATGTGCAGAGCTAATAGGAGCTGACATTTGGAAGTGCTGTGCCTGAGGCTTCGGAGAAGCTGGTATTGAAACAAACAACAAAAGAGTAGGTCTGTTGGTGGAAGAAATTTGTTAGCAACTGCAAACAAAGAGGGAAAGATGCAACATAAACTGAGCTCTGGGAAATGATCAGTATTCACTCATAGGTAACCTCACATGGCTG
>NW_011906015.1:0-1778 GCF_000151845.1 Pteropus vampyrus
TTAATTTCTTTTACATAATTTTTTATCAATCCAGAAATAGTCTATGGATATAAAAGCACGCGCACGCACGTGTGCGTGCGTGTGTGTGTGTGTGTGTACCGCACCCTTTAAAAAAATATAGGTAAGAACATAATATACAAACTATTTGGTGCTTTGTTTTGTTAACTTGATATGTATTATGGATCTTTCCATATCAGAATATTTTTAAATTAAGTTTACTGAGGAAACATTGGTAAATAATATTATATAAATTTCAGGTATAATTTCAGGATATCAACATTATACTTGACATCCATATCCTCTGTTGTGTGCTCACCACCAAAAGTCGTCTCCTTCTGTTACCAGATAGTTAAGCCCTTTTATCCATTCGCTCTCCCCACACCCATTTTCCTCTCTAGTAACCACCATCCTGTTGTCTATTTGAGTTTTTGTTTTGTTAGTTCGTTTGTTACTTTTTTTGTTTTATATTGCACATATGAATGAAATCATATGGTTTTTGTCCTTTTACATCTCTCTTATTTCGCTTAGCATAATATTCTCAAGATCTATCCACGTTATTGCAAATGGTAGGATTTCATCTTTTTTATGGCTGAGTAGTATTCTAGTGTATATATGTACCACATGTTCTTTATCCATCCATTCATCCATTGATGGACACATCCATTGATGTTTCCATATCTTCGCTATTGTAAATAATGCTGCAAATTGAACCTAGGGATATATATTATCTTTACGAATTAGTGTTTTCATATTCTTCAAATACCCAGAAGAGGAATTGTTGGATCATATGGTTGTGCTATTCTTAATCTTTTAAGGAAACTCCATACTGCTTTCCATAGTGGCTGTACCAATTTACAATATCACCAACAGTGTACAAGGGTTTCCTTTTCTCCACATCTTCTCCAACACTTGTTATTTCTTGTCTTTTTGACAGTAGCCACAGATTATTCTTTTTAAATGACTACACAGTATTCCATTATAAGGATATAAGATAATTTATGAGTCCCCTTATTAGTGGCTATTTTTTCCCAGTTTTTTGCTTTTACAGATAATGCTGTAATAAACATCCTATACATTTCTTTGTACAAAAGGGCTAATATAGCTGATGGCTAAATCTGTAAAAATGGAGTTGCTGGGTCAAAGTGTATATGCATTTGTATTTTGATAGATGTTATTCAAATTACCTTCCAAAATGTTGTACCTCCACAGTAGCAGCTGGATTCATACCCCTACAAATAACACATGAGCATAACTGTTTCCCTTTACTGACTAATTCGACCTTTATTAACTTGACCCTCACCAGATAGATATAAGGTATCTTATTTTAATATATATACATTTATTTACTTATGAGTGAGGACAACTTTTTTAATGTATAAAGCGATTATTTTTTCATGTCTTTTGCCTGTTTTAGTAGTGAATTGTTTATCAGTAGTGAATTGTTTGATCTTAAGTGACAGACCTTAAATTGATTTAGGCAAAAAAAAGTTATGAACTGGCTCCTACAACTAAGAATTATGAGGTAGAGCTTCAGGCATAACTGAATTTGAGACTCAGTATAATGGGAGAGATGGTTCTCTTTCCATGCTCTGCCTTGCACTGGCTTGCTTTAGTGGGAGCAAATGGGGCAAGAGTGCTAGTAGCCCTTATGGCTTTTCGTATTTCAAGTCCAGAAGGAAAGAGCAAATTCGCTTCCCAGAGAGCTCACAAAAGTTGCAGATTTGAGTCTTCTTGCTTCTGATTGGCCTGACTTGGATCATGGGCCCCTCTCTAAACCT
>NW_011906016.1:0-2325 GCF_000151845.1 Pteropus vampyrus
ACAAAAAAAGTCCCCCTTTGTCTTTGATTTTCGGTAAATCATAAAAACCGACCTGATTGTCATCTAAAGATTTTTTTTTTTTTTTTTCCGGCAGGGAGCGGGTTGGAGAACTTAGGAAAAAGAATGACTGGCTACCCCATTAGAGATATGTATGCGCATAGAATTACCTGTCAGCCCTTCTCGAAAGCAAGGTCGCCGGGGTGGTCCCACCAAGTCCCAAGTCCCCACGACCCGCCTTTGCGTAGGGTCCTGCCCCGGGCGGCCCTTGGCGCACGTGTGGGAAGGCCTCTGAGGGTGGCCTGCTCTGGCGGCAGGTGGTAGAGCAGAAGCCTGTGACCCTTTTAGGATGGGCAAGGTGTCCACGGTGACTGGGGACTGGGGACACGTCACACCTCCTTTCCATTTCAATCTGGGATCGCAGTGGAACCCGTTTCACAGGGTTTTCACGAATATTAAACGTGAAAAAGTGCCGGCAGGCACACTCGCGTCACCTGGGCCGGGCATCCGGGGCGTGTGCGTGTGCGTGTGCCGGATGGAGACAGCCATCTGAGTGTGGCGTCTGCCCCGCCGCCTCGCACCCTCCGAACGGCTCCCTGGGCCCTCAGCACAGCCCCGTCTGTTGAAGCACCTGCCGCGTGCTCGGCTTCGGGCTCCCGGCTTTGCCTGGAGCTTCGCCGGTCCTCACCCCGGGCTGACCAGGCGGCGGCGCCCCTCCCATTTCGTGCCGCAGAAGCGGAGACTCTGTGAGGTGAAGCGCCTCGCCCAACCCAAGACTTAGCACGTCACACTCCAAATCCCCTCCATGGGGACTTACGGGCTCTGGCTCTGTGTCCCTGTAAGGGGCTGGGGGGGGACAAGCGGGTGTGAGAGGCCTGTGGACGCTGCTGGCCTTTGAGTCACGGGACAGGGTGACGTAGGAGAGGACCCCAGTGCAGAGCCCGGTGCATGTGGCAGAAGCCACCGTAAACTTTAATTCTCTTCCCCACCCCAAGGACTGAAATCTGCTCCAAAATGTGTTTCCTTAGACGTTATTGCCTTGAGGTCAGATGCTCTGAGCAGAGCCTGGCAGTGCAGACGGCTCCGCAGTCAGCCGCCCTGGGCCCAAATCCTCCGTTGAACCCGTCTGAGCCTCCCCGTTTTCTCGTCTGTAAAATCGGGGCGGTAGTAGCAACGCTTACCCTGTAGCAAATACGGGGCTTGACCGAGACGATCGTGTACACGGCTTAGACCAGTGCCCGCCCTGGCTTGCTCAGCTGGCTGCCGCCGATGCCACGGTCATGGGCATTGTCCTTGCTGTCCTCCCTGTCCACAGCGAGGGATGTGCACCAGCGCAAGCCCAGCCCTGTTCACTGTGGCCCGCTGCTCTGTGCTGCAGGCTGGTGACATCCCGGCTCATGAGGCCTCGCTTTATTTCTTGTGGTTAGTGGTGGGTTAAAACACACACATCTGTGTTCTCTGTCATTAAAGCGGACGTCAACGTGGCTTTCAACGTGGAGAAGTGGGGAGAGATTGGAGCCATTAGGTGGGTGTAGACCGTCACAACACCGGGGCATTTGGGGTGCTGTGGACTTGCGCGTTTAATCTGAGGATTTACACGCTCCTTACACCAGCCATCCGTGTGCATTTAATGGTGATGAGAATGTTGATTTCCATGCCGTTCGGTGAGCCAGCTGCCTCTTCTGCATCAACGTCAGAGGGTTTTCTCCATAAACAAGCCAGGACTTGCTCCTTTTAGCCTCTGAACCCAGCCTCGCCGGTGGAGCTGGAGGCCGAGAAGCAGCTATGCCTGTGGCTCCCTGGCCCTGCTCTCTGGTCCAAGCGGTTTTCCTCCTTTTTATCCCTGGCAGGTCTGTTTGTCAGCGAGGGGAGGGATGGGCCGTGGGCTTGGGGAGAGGCAGTTTCCTCTGCTCCCTGTAAACTGTTAATATTTTGTCATATTTTACAGTGTATTAAGCCAAGCCTCCTTTCCCCAAAAAGGGAGACTCCCTTTGGGTTCAGGGGACAGATGCGTGACCCTCGCCTGTCTCTTTGGGCACCCAGATCTCCCTGGGCCTTGTGCCGGGGACTCCTGAGCCACGGGAGAGCCCAGCAGGGGCCCTTATGCTGGGCCAGCACGTTCCTCCCTGTTTACAGCAGAAACATGACAGGCAGCCCAGCCGGTGGGGAAGGAGAAGGGCGTGCCCCCCAGGGGCCGCGTCGTTCCCCATCCAGACCTGGGGCCACTTCGCCTTCCTGCCAGCTGTAACTTTACTTACCTGCCCTGCCTGGGGGTGTTTCTGAGTTTAAGCCTGCACCTGTCGCCACCGCTTGACCTCTGGGACAGGT
>NW_011906017.1:0-1990 GCF_000151845.1 Pteropus vampyrus
CCTAGGCCAAAGATCCTTGGAGTTAGGTCCCCCTGGGCAGGACCAGAGCTCCATGACAGACACAAAAGCCTCACACCCCAGGGAGTCCTTCATGGCACCAAGTCAGGCCCAGTGGGGACCCGGCCCTGCCCATTTCTTGACAATTCTAACTTAACGGAACGTGCTTAACCTCACTCCCCATTGTTATTTTGGCCATGCAGCCACTGTCAGTACCATCCCTGTTATACCAGCCCAGGCTCGTGCTAAATGACCATTCCTGCAGAAACAAATAATGCTTGAAAGCCCACCTTCGGTGGGATTATCCTCCCTGCTCAGTTTCAGCTATTTCCACCCAAGGCTCAGGCCTGTCTTGGCTCTGTACCTATTATGCTCCAGCAGTCTCAGATTTCACAATCTTCTGGGACTTGCTGCTATTAACATTCTAGCCCAGAATTCAGGTTCCAGGACTGTAGCTCTAACTTTGTTTTCTGTTTCTGAACCCTCATCTTGTACCCTGGGCCCTAATCTTGTTCCTAGGTGCCTGGGTCTTTGTCTAAGCTTCCTTCTGTTGCCTACTTCCTGCCCAATCCCATCATACCTAGTCTTTGAGGTGGGGGCTCTCTGGCATCAGAATATGAATGTCTATGTCCCTTCTTATTGTTTGTCTCCAGACTCAAAATGCACACCTTCCCAGTGGCCCCATGTCTGTCCTGGCCTGAGCAGCCACGGCTGCCTGCCTTTAGGTTTCCCTAATGCCATACTCTGGTCAAATACATTCATATGAGTGACTGAGGGACTAAGGGATTCTTTCTGCCTGTCTGCCTCATTGTGATATGTCTAGGATGTCTCCAGGACCTGGCCCACCCCAGCCTGGTGACTCACTTCTGAGGGAGAATTAGGCTCTGGTCGTTGAGGTTTTGACAATCTCCTAAGATAGGACAGTAGCTGCTGATCTGGGCCATTCTTAGCTGCAGCCAGCTATGCATATCCTGGTACCACTAAGTGCCTGTAAAGTCCTGTGAATTAAGGGCCCTTGCTTCTGAATTCTATTGTGCAGATGGTCCTATGGTTGACAGACTGTTCACAGCTGATATCTCATTGTAACTACCCCAGTTGCCCTGTACAATAATGGAGCTGAAATAATTCCCTTCATTTTTAGAGGAAATAGATTTAGGGATAGAGACCTCCCAATGTTTAGAGGTCATCGTAATAATATGAGAATAATAATATAATTATAATAATATCACAGGCACTGGCCCCAGAGAAGGCAGGGCAGCGTCCCCACTGATCTGAACTTGGTGGCAACAATTCTTTCGTATATTATAATTTTAAAAGCTCTTTCACATATGTTGTCCTCACAATAACTCTTGTAAAGAAAGTGTAACAGTTTTTTATTAACACTTTACAGAATAATTTCCTGGACTCCCAGAGGAGTTAAGAGATCTGCCTATGGTCACCCAACTGTAACGTAGCAGGTCAGCACTCAAGTGTAGGCTGTGACTTCCAAGTCTGGGGTTCTTTCTATTCTCCTGGACTGGTACAGGTGAGCTCTGAGGAGGTTCACACGAGGACAATGGAGTTCCATGTCTTGTACCTCTTCCTGAGGTTAAGAGAGTGTCTTTGAGGCGCTGAAAGGGCTACCCACAGATCCTCCATCACTTGGTTTGGAGTTTTCTGGACCATCCTCATCAGGAAAGGGGCTGTTAGCTTTTCTGATCTGATGGGCATCTGGCTTGATGCCTACTCAGAAGAATATTAGGTGAGAACCACTTAATGGACTCAAAAACCGATAAATGCCCAGATATAAATGTGTACGTAAAAAAGGCTCAGAGGACGAGCAATATATACAATATAACTTTTCATTTCTAGCAATAATAATAGAAGTTATTTTTCCATCATCCTATATTATAAATGGAAATAAAAAGGTCTCCACAATACCTGAGATTTTGTATGATTACACCTGATTTAAGCTCTCTATAAGAAGTTAATACTTTAGACATATCTTTGAACT
>NW_011906018.1:0-1951 GCF_000151845.1 Pteropus vampyrus
TATTTATGATACAACATTGCATTAAATAAACTTGTAAGTTTCTCATGTGAAACTCTAGCAAGTTACTGACAGAATACCACTTATTTGTTTTTAAAATGTAGTATTGTTCTGACAGCTGGCCTTAACCTGAAAATAACTATAGTAACTACCTTAGCATAGGTGTCAATTCCCTGTACTACTTGGTTGAGGCAAACTCACTCAATAAACTTAGTCAAAATGGCTCATTTTTCTTTCTCCTATGAAAGTTTATTCATTGTCTTATTAACTTGAACACCATATTAAACCAAATATTATATTTGTTTTGTGTGTATGTGGGTAAAATAAAATTCTCAGAATATTTACGTAAAAGTCAATAAATGAAAAATAACCGAGGATTTTATTTATTTTTCAACTAATAGCCAAATGATAGCTAATATCCTTAGATCAAAAACATAATTGAAAAATCAGTGGAATCAGTAGATTTATTTACTTATATTAATTATTTTTGGTCAGCAAACAGAAATTCTTCTTTTTAAAGGCAAGATATAAACATAACTAAAAAAAGATCTTTTCTCCAGGTCTCATAATTATCAGGATGCATGCAGATAAACTCATATGTGCAATACAATCTGAAAAATACAAAAATGACTGAATATTGAGGTAAAAGCTTAACAAGGAAACTTTCCTTCTATTATATTTTAATGCTATTTTTATTATAAATATAATTGTACACTATACATTAGAATATACACTTGTGTATATTCTAAATCACCATGATAAAATAAACATCCATTTATTCACCTCTCCAATTTAAAACATGAAAATTTACCAATATCATTGAACTGACATATGTTCCAGTATAGAAATCATGTTTATTATTTATTCTCCAGTTGATGGTCATTTATATTTCTCCTTCCCACCACCACCCCTCCTCCCCAGGCCCCATATGAACATGCACTACTATACATTTTCTTGTAGTTATTTTGGTGTACCAGTACTAGATTTCTGGTATGGCAGCGGTCCTCAATCTATTTGGCACCAGGGACCAGTGCTCCTATGACAATCTAATACCTGATAATCTGAAGTAGAGTTGAGGCAATGATGCAAGTGCTGGGGAATGGCTGCAAATACAGAATATGCTTCGCTCACTCACCTGCTGCTCACCTCCTGACTGGTACTAGTCTGCGTCCCAGGGGTTGGAGATCCCTGTGGTAGGGTATATCCCTAAAAGTAGAGTTTCTAAATTATAGGGAATATAATTTTTAATTACACAAAATAGTAGGAAATTGTTTTCCAAATAGCAGTACCAATTAACTCTCCCAATCAGCAAGCTACAAGCACTCTTGCTAATTCACACTAGTCTCAATCCTTAGTATATGGTCTGACTTTTTAATTTTCAACAATCTATTGAGTATCAACATTTTGTTGTAACGTTTGCATTTCCCTGATTAATATGAAGGTTAGAGTGTGTGTGGATATTAGTCTGGCCAGAAATAAAGGGTGGAAGGAAAACCACATGTCATTGCGAGCAGGCAGGAATGTTGTCTTTGGCAAACCGGGGTACCTTGTCATTGCCCTGCATTGTGATAGGTTCATAAAATTTTTTTCCTAAATATATAATTTAGGCCATCCTCTAAAGAAGCTTACAACTTCACTAAGAAATGACTTCTGCATTAAAAAACAGTTTGGAATGAAACACATTCTTATTGTCCTCAGTACACAGCGGGTGCTCTATAAATCTCTCTTGAATAAAGAATTGCACAAGATGTCCCAAGATGAGCAACTCAAAATATCTTCCAGTCATATCATGTCCTAGAATGAAAGTAATCTTTTCTACCTCAAACCTACTCCTCTTCTAGTAAACCCCTACTCTGCAGTGGCATCTGTGCCCATCCACAGTCTTAAAATGGAAAACCAAGTCATCCTTGACTCTGCTATAATTTTCATGCCTTCATTCATTAACAACAGGGTC
>NW_011906019.1:0-1208 GCF_000151845.1 Pteropus vampyrus
TAACAAACAATAACACTAACATGATTGGTGATCATAAACCCAAATATAATCATAACAGTACCCATAAATCTGTCATCCTAATCTTACACCATAAAAACCAATAGAATCCTGTCTCTAACACTTACCCTATCTTCCCCTAGTTTCCGCTTAACACACACCCCAACAGCAATCATTATTTCAACCCAATCTCTGACTTGAATCTAATGCTACCATACACCTAAACTGCCTCATGAACCCAATACAATTAATGAACCTAATAAGAACTTCACGGAAACCGTGACTGAACAAATACCCTAGTCATGCCACTAAATTAAGCACAATCTGAAAGCTAACTCTATCCGTAATCTAAGAAACTATTCTAAGTCGAAAGCTGACCCTATATAGAACACTTATCCAACCCTTAACCAAAATTCTGACCTAACAATAAAGGCTAAGATAAAAAAGAAAGCTTGAGACCATGTAAACATAACACCTACATTGATACCAACTCTGACACTAAACTCAATCTAATCTATACTCAACCCTATTAAAAGCCTAATTCAAAAACCTACCATACCGAACTCTATTACTCAACGTTACCTAAATACTAACTCACCCTCATGCTAATATCAATTCTAACAATAACAGAAGCCTCGAAAGTAATCCAAAGTAGAACTATAACCATACCAATAAAAATTGACAGGACTGTCAATAATCGTACCTTAAAACTTACTCAAACCCTAAGACCGACTGTACTCCTAAATCAGATAATAAAAACGAACTTGACCTTGCACTACATCTTACAGCTGCAAACAGTAATCCTAATCCTTACCCTCCACAAAATTATGGAACACAAAACACACAAAATCCTGCCCCTGAACCTAACCGTAATCCTGCCCATCTAACAAAAAAAAACATAATCTTAACTTAAAGCTGTTACTTTCATGTATCTACCCTAAACGAATACTAAACACACTCACTATAATAATTACTTTCCTCAACCACAAACGACAGCTTCCATAGACCGGAAAACCGAAATTTTCCTACAACTGAAATTAAATAGCTAATTACAATGAATAAACCAAACTCAGCACCTAACACGAAGTAGCAATGGAAGCTAACCACTGTGAAAATCATAAAGACAGTAACCGAAGCTCATTAACAAAACGGAAAATAAACCCTATTCCCTAACACTTTACCTCTAAGTCTGTACCAGTCTAACCTTCAAA
>NW_011906020.1:0-2584 GCF_000151845.1 Pteropus vampyrus
AGTCCTCTTATCAGGCTGCTTACAGGCACAGCGCTGTCTGCGGGAGGGAGAGCCGCCAGACCAGGGCACACGTGTGGCTGCTGTGTGTACATGAGGGAGACGTGTCCCTAGGGGCTCAGGGACACATGCGGACACCAGCACCGGGGGCGCGGTGGCTTGGGGGTCCCAGCAGCTGGGGCACTGGGGCGGGAGGGAGACGTGCCCGTCACGTCTGCCTTTCGGGCTGCCTGGGACTTTCATGGAGTGGCCGTCTTCCTTAAAAGCTTCGGTATCATGGAAACTGTCAGACTTGCTGAGTTTAAAACTTGATTTCAAACACACAGAAGTCAGGAGAGCAGAGTGACAAGCCCGCCCCCATGTCGCCCTTGTGCAGATGGCCACCCCTCTACACCCTGCCCTCCCCCAGGAGAGTATTCCGGAGCAAGCCCGGGGTGAACAGCACCCCCATATCATCAGCTCACCAAGACATCTGTAAACTAGCGCGTGTCATCGGATGCGCGGTTTGGTTTCAGACATTTCACTTGGTTCCATTGAGTCTACACAGGCTCTGCCCAGTGAACTGGGTCGGTGGGCCTGACGACCATCTTGACGGCACAGCTCCTTGTCCCTTCCTGCTGTGCACATGTCACACACCCTGGCCACACCTGCCTCTTGGAGGCTCACCTCTAACCCTTCACCCCTCACCCTGGCTATGGTCAGAAGCATCCACACAGAGGACCCCTGCACTCGCGCTCAGGGTCCACCGGGCACATCACATGTGGGTGCAGGGAAAACGGTATATGTGTAATGTTGCATGCACATGCTGCTACCACACATGTAACATTGCGTGCATACATCGATACCATACATGTAACATTGTATGCTTATGCCAGTATCATATAGCAACATTGCAGCACACATGGATATATCTGTAACACTGCATGTGATATATGTGTAACATGCATGCGTATGGCATGGCTACACATGTAACATTGCACACATACAATATCATGCATGCAATATATGCACACGATACGGACACACAGGTAACATTGTATGTGTGCATCGATGTCATGCATGTACCATTGCAGGCATGGGTCAATATTACATAGCAACAATGCAGCACGCATTGATATCACATCTGCAACATCACATATGATATGTGTGTGACATGCATGCATATGGTGCGACCACATAGGTAACATTGCACACACACACTGATAACATACATGTAACGATGTGCATACATGTCAGTATCATACAGCAACATTGTAGCACACATTGATATATCTATGACACTGCATGTGATATATGCGTAACATGCATGCATATGGTATGGCCACATATGTAACATTGTATGCATACAACACCATGTATGCAATGCATGCATGTGATGCAAACACACAGGTAACATTGTGTGCGTGCATCGATATCATGCATGTAACATTGCATGCATGTGTCAGTATTATATAGCAACAATGCAGTACACACTGATATCATATCTGTAACATCACATATGATATGTGCGTAACATGCATGCATATGGTGCGACCACATATGAAACATTGTATGCATACATTGATATCATGCATGTAACAATGTATGCACGTGTCAGTATCATATAGCGACATTGTAGCACACATTGATATATCCGCAACACTGCATGACACACGTGTAACATGTATGCATATGATACGATCACATGTGTAACACTGTATGCATGCATTGATATCACTTCATCCCTATATTCAGTGCCTGGTGGCTCCGGTGGCTGCATGGTGAGGCCTGTCAGGTGTTTATCTTTATCTATTAGCATCTAACACCCAATGACAGAGCAGATTACATGGTTATTATTGAGATCTATTTAATGTCTACATTAACATACGAGGCCTTCTAAGTATCTCTTCAGACATCTTTGTCTAATACGTTCCCTCGTGGAGATACATATTCACATAGTTATTCTGGGGAAAAACCTTATACAATGAATATTTTCACTGCTGTTTGCAGTTCACGCTGAAGGTCCGGGTGATGTCTGATGTTTGTGTGATGTTCTGTCTATTCTCACATTAGACTGTCCACGACATGCTGAATTGTCACCATATCTGCTGCTTTCCCCAGAACCATTGCTAATGGTGATTCTAGATTTATAGGCGAAAGGGGTAATTGAGTTTCAACCCAGACGGCCATCGCCAGCCCCAGCCCCAGCCTTCTGAGGCCAGCTCCCATGCCAGAAAGCAGAGGCCTTGGGCACCTGGTGACAAAATGGGGGGGGGACAGGAAGGGACCAAGGGGCTCTAGTAGAGTCATGTCCTGAGGGGACAGGATACAGGCACCCCAAGGCCTGCCTCTCCCTCAGAGCTATGTGTCTGGTGACCAGACCCACACGTTTCCTGAGCGAACTCGTTCCTCAGCCCTGTCCCTTCCCCTTCTCACTGTCGCCACAGTGACCTGTGAGTGCCTCTAGCTGGGCCCCTGGACCTCAGCCTGGCTCCTGCCCGCTCACCAGGACCACTGACCCCCACCCTGGCTCATCTTAGATGTGGCAGCCCTCCTGCAGAGCGTGGCTCCTCTGCGAGCAGGGTCCCAAGGCCTGAGTTGTGTCCTA
>NW_011906021.1:0-1761 GCF_000151845.1 Pteropus vampyrus
TGACATTGGGATTGAGACACACCTAAAGGAGAGAGACTAGAATGGTGAATGGTCCCGACCCGTGTCACCTGAAGGGCAGTTAGTGGCACTGGGAAAAGGGGGTGCTGTAAATATCCGCAGGGCTGTCACGTGGAAGGCGGTTTGGGTTTACATGCTGGCGAGGACTGGATGCTGGCTGCAGATACTGCAAGAATGTGCATTTTGGATCAAAGTAAAGTACATTTTTTTTTTTCAGTTAAAAAGTTCTGTGGAAACAGAGCTGCCTCCCGGGGCGTGGGGACATGTCCTGCTGCTGAGGACGTTGGAGGAGGGTCTGAGGTGACATGTCCCACCAGACCTTCCGCCCGGTTCCTTCGGACTTTGAGATTTCACGATGATGTCACACCTGTGCCACTGCCGCGTTTCGCTCAGCACCTTGCGCGCGTAGTGCACGTCTGTCTCCTCTCCAGCTCTCACGTCTGTCTGTCTGCCAGTTTCCTAGCAATCCATAACTGTCAACGGAAGCTCAGCTTTAGAAAATTATTAGAGCATTTCCTGCCCACTTGCTTGTCCTGGAAAATCCACTTCACTAAACAGTGTGTGTTATGTATCCCCCCCACTCCCGCCCCCACGCCTCAACTTCGTCCGATTTTGAATTAAAATGCAACGTCGCATAGCGCCCAGTAGGATCGACAGGGTTCGAATCCTTGCTCCAGAACTTATCCTTAGGGCCGTGTTCTTCCCCTCTCCACCTCTCATTTTCCTGAACTGTAAAATAGAACCGATGACGCCGTCTCAGCGATGCGACGAGGATTAAACACAACGGTGCGCGTACACGCTCAAGCTCGGCGCCCAAGCTCCAGCAGATGTTAAGCCGGTGTTAGCAACCGTGTTCTACGGTTAATAAAAGCTAAAAGCGACAGATTTCTTTGAGCTGCTTTGATTTAAGAAGACAGTGCCATTTCCTGGGGCTAGCTATACTGTCATTCTGCCCTGATGGGAAGGAAGAAGCATCGTTGGCAGCGAGTTGCCCGGTTTAGAGGCAGGATGGATAGGAGGGCTGGATGGAGGTGAGCTGAAATGTTACCCCCTGCCAGCTTTTTGAAATGCAAATTCATCCATCTCTTTGATGTCTCTAGCCACTTCCAATGAACATCTTTCAGCATATTATTTGCTTTCTTAACCACATCACTTCTCACTGAGTTCAACATTCCAGTAGGATTCAAAGGATCTTGGTACATTCTTCCAAAATGAATTCAGAAGGTAAGTCAAAGAGAAGGGGAAATATCTTTGAACAGGACACCGGGTTCAGACTGGGGGCGGGAGGAGGGTGTGGGGGGGAGGGGACGGGAGGGGAAGGCTGTGTGACTCAAAGAGCTAACAGTAAATTCAGCCCCAGGCTTTCTGTGTGCCAGTGGCCTGATGACTAACTTCAGCCAAGCATCCCACCCTGTTCCTATGTCTAAGCTAGTGGAGATAGTGCGCTGCCTGACTCCCAAAGCGGAAGGGGAGGGACCACACAGCGAATCCAGGTCGGTCTCCTCGGGAGAATGAGAATTAAAGGAGCCATCACGTTCAGCCTTCCCTGACTCTTTGCTGTTCTAGGGGGCCCGTGTCAATAATAGCATATTTTTCTCTTTAAAGTTAAGCACTTTCACTTATGCCTTTTCAAATATATAATGAAAACCCAGATGCAAGAGCTCACTCATCAATGGCCCT
Source organism: Pteropus vampyrus (assembly GCF_000151845.1). Classification (NCBI taxonomy): domain Eukaryota; kingdom Metazoa; phylum Chordata; class Mammalia; order Chiroptera; family Pteropodidae; genus Pteropus; species Pteropus vampyrus. The sequence continues at coordinate 1,699 of NW_011906021.1, forward strand.
GTTAAATGCCACTCTCTGATACTGTGCTGGCATCAGTGAGGTTACCTCTCCCTTCATGTGTCC
>NW_011906022.1:0-1628 GCF_000151845.1 Pteropus vampyrus
CAGGCCGGTACCAGTCCACAGCCCGCAGGTTGGGGACCCCTGATTTAGGCCACGTATCTGCTAGGTACTCTATTACCTGCCATTGTCAGATGAGGAAACCGGGGCACCGAGGGGTCATGGGATTCGCCCCCGGTCGCAAAGTAAGCGGTGAAGGTGAGACAGGAAGAGGCCTTTGTTCCCTGGCAGAGGGCGACGCCCCGCTCTGCTACTGTAGGGGCGTTTCACGCACGGGGAGCCCCACCAAACCGTGGGCCAGAGACGCCCCCCACGTGGCTGGCCTGACCACGGGGCCGGGGCCCCAGGGTCTTACCAGGCAGTCGCTCTCCCGCGGCCCGGTGCAGCCGGCCGCACACTGGCTGTGGCAGCAGTCGCTGGGTGACCTGCCACGGCAGCGCCTGGAGCACTGCTGGGCACAGACGATCCTGGTCACTGAAAGGGAACGGAGGGCACGCGTGAGCCGGCGAGCCAGTGGCGATGGCGAGGCGCCCCCACCCTCGGGACCCCGCAGAGCACGTGCGAACGTGATGGAAACGTGAACGAGAGGAGACACTGGTGACCCCGAGGCTTCTTACAGTCCCCCCCATTCGCACTCTGCCAGCTGAAGCCGAACCGTGACTTTTCTCGGCTGCACCTCTGCGTTTTCCTATTAGTTTTAACCGCTAAGGAAAACCGAGTAGCTCAGCCTAGACTGTTAGACCAGTTAAATATTAGGCGCCAGTTGGAATTGAGTTTTTGGGTAATGCAGAAAGACATGCAAATAACAAAAATGCCCGCCAGGAAGTAGTGTTTGTCAGTGTCACGTTAAACGCCGGTCTGTTAAGGACAGACAGTCAGCTTCTAAGCTGTGTCCTTGGATTTCTCGGCCATCCAAGCTCCTACACTAGGTGGGACTCTTGCAGAAAAACCCTCTTGAAAGAAGTTGCTTGTGCTTCTGCGTGGGTGGTGCCGGCGCAGGTAAGGCAGACGGCGCTTCCGTTCCCAGGAAAATCTGCCAAACACATTGTTCGCAGAGGCTGACTGAGACACAGGTGACGTTCACTGATCTGTGACCGGCTGAAGTGCCACAGGGAGCCCACGCTGCATCACCCGCTGGTGGGGAGATCTGCAGGACTGTCATTCATGGGGCTGCTCGCGTCTGGCCTCACAATCGAGAATGCTTTTGGACTCTCCAAAGGAAACCCCAACACGGCAGCTGCATATGGGGGGACGAGGTGACTGTGCCCCACTTACGTTTCTGGCAATTCTCCTGTCCCGCACCCCAGCAGCTCCCGTTGGGACAGCTCGGGTCACACTTTGGGCCTAAAATAGACAAGTCGTGGTTAAATTCACATCTTCACGAAAGGGAACAAATCACGAGAAACAGATGACACCCTCCCCGAGCCCCTGAGCAAAGGAACATTCTAGAGAAGAGTAGCTTATTCATACTTCTTCTTCTTAGTTTGTTCAGCTGGGTGGTTCGCAAGATGATTGAAAAAACTGCTTCGATTCACATTTCAGCTGTGGGAACTGAGGCAGAGTGATTATGGATCGCTGCTCACAGGCTATGACACTGAGATTTAAATGAACTCAGGGCTCCAGATTTCAAATCCACGTAGGCTTGGAGAACTTGCCAGAACCTTCCGCAGTCA
>NW_011906023.1:0-1909 GCF_000151845.1 Pteropus vampyrus
ACTGCCTCATTTTTTCTTTTTTATCTGTATGACTTTTGTTTCTCTTACTTGCCTTATTGCAGTGGCTGGGGCATGTAGTACAATGTTGAACTAATGTGATAAGAGCAGATAACCTTGTCTTATTCCTCAACTTAGGAAGAAAGTGTTCAATATTTCACCATTAAGGGCCAGCATGATGCTAGTTATAGATTTTTTTTGTAGGGTAGGGATATTATCAGCTTGAAGTTTTAATCTATTCTTAATTTCTTCAGAGTTTATAAGCTTCGGTTGGTGTTTAATATTATCAGACTTTTTTCCCCTTTGCATCTATGAGATCATATGTTTCTTCTTCATTATTCTGTTAATATAATGAATTAGTTACTATACTATACACATACATACATACTGTACATACTATGAAAGTGTGTATAGCCATGAACAAAACTGGTCTGCAATTTTATTTTCTTGTAACATGTTTATCAGGTTTTGGAATCAGGGTTTCTCAGATTCTTTTTCCAACCTCTTCATCATCTCAATTTCATTCTCTATTCAATCCTCTGTCTATTGAGGATATGTCTTATTTTTCTCTTTCTCCAAATGTGAAGCAATTTTGATTGGATATCAAACTTTTAGAAAGATATGTGTAAAGTCTCTGGATTATGTTTGCATTATTTAAAGAATGTTGATTTTTATTCTAACAAAGAGACTACTTGACTGGACTCAAATTCCAAATTGTTTCTTCTGTAATAGGCAGCAGACGAATCTCCAGTGCACACTGTTTTCAGCTTCACAGTTTTTGCTTTACACTGGGCCTGTTGAGGTCTTCTCCACAAATATGCACTTCAAAAAGTAGCTTAGCTTTTTGTTGGAGTTTAGTCACAGATTTTGGGTTTTTCCACTTCACAAGACTTTGTCTTTATAAGAAAGACAAGGCTTCGCTTCACTTTCCAGCCACTCCGGCACTCCTGGACTCTGTTTTCTGACTTTCAACTCTAGTTAAAATGTGTTTCACTAGCCTCATGTTTTGTGGAATGGTAAGTGTCCTCATAGAGAAAATCGACTCTCATAAACACAAATATTTCTCTTTTTACTGTCTTGATTTGTCTTCCCATTTCTTTTCGGTATCTTTTCAATAATGTTTTTAAAAATATTTTTTTAAGATATGTAATTGTTATTTGTTGGAGAGGTAGTAATACAAAAGCTCATTTATCACATGCAGAAGTGAATCTCCTATCAGGTAATTTCATTTCTAGTTCAGTATTTGTTCTGGGAATTGATTAAATCCTTACTGTAATACAAAAAAGTAAGTGTATGTGTGTATGTCTTCTAGATACACGCATATAATACATATTCAAAAATTATATCTATTCATAAGCGTTTTACATGTATTATTCCATAAACAGAATGGTTTCTGTTTTTAAACAGCATTTTGAGATATATTTAATTATGATCTTTTATCGACAGATAACAGAAAAGAGAATTTATTTTAGAACAGGTTAATTTGGTTCTCTAGTTCACTATTAAGTAGCAGAAATACAATTTGAAACAGATCTAACTGACAAAATTATTTATTAAAGTAGTAATTGAGACTTATACTTTAGAGATAAAAAATTAAACAATCTCAAATATATACATAGTTAATAAACATGTTTGCAGATTGTCTTAATTTTTTAGTTTATTTTATGGATTATATTATAATTATAAATGTTTGAAAAATATTTGTCATAATCTGATAAAAGTTTAACTCTATACTGATTATTTTAACCAAAAAAATCTCTCAAAATAAATTTTGATTGCTTTAAAAAAAAACTTATTATCCATTCTAAAAAGTAAAACCAGCTCTATAGTGGCTTCAGATATTCAAGGGGATCCTGTGAAAACCTATATCATTGTCTTGATTAAATAAATGCCCCATTTTTCTCAGAGGAAC
>NW_011906024.1:0-2702 GCF_000151845.1 Pteropus vampyrus
TATGAAACTTGGCAAGTTATATTGGTGAAAAAAATAAAGATTATTTCTCACAGAACTATCCAATAGTCATCCGCATACTTAGGAAATGGTGAAATACATGAAAGCTGTTCTTTGGATTTGATAGTCTGGATTATTTTCATTCTTCCTCTGATTAAAACAATTACTTTCAAGTTCAAGTAGTGTTGTACATACAGTTAATTCCTTTTTCAGTCTAACACCAACAATCTTTGCTGCATCTAACTTCTTTTTTCATTATTTAAGATCTTTTTTGTTTCCTCAAACCATTTTTTAAAGGTCTGTGTCTTGGTTGTTCTTTTCAACATTACAAGCAGTGATAAATCATGCCCAAAGTGGGTTTTGAATTAAAAGGTAAAACTGTGACCTTGATCATTTTAGAGTTTTTGCAAATTTCAATTTGATATTCTATGGCTTTGCAAAGGTACGGGCACCTACACCAATTAGTTTCTGCTGAAGCAGAACTTTCTGGTTCTATTGATTAATAATACAGAATGCTTCTTCAGTTGACAGGGTAGGAAAAACTGATTTACCCATAATGATCCTATTAAGTGTGGTCTGTGTGAAATAAAGAAGAATCATTTGAATGACACCTCAAGATGCTCATGAATCATAAGTCAACGACTCTATCTGGGGGGTTCAGAAGAAGAATCTTTAAAAGGCACTCTCAGATTGTAACTAGTTGACCATTAGCATCCGAATCGCCTGAGTAGTTGTTAACAATGTAGATTTCTCAGATCCACTCAAGACTATAAACCTCATCTCTGTGGAGTTTGGCAATGAATCTACATTTTTATTCAATTCCCCAAGTAAGAACCACTGTGGATATAATCAATTTCAGTACTGAGCAACTGTCAGGAAATGTCCTGTTTGTGTTTACTACCTTCTGCTCCTTTTTAAAACTTTTTTCTTCCTGCATTATTTGAGTACTCCTGGTCAAGAAGGATGTTGTCTTGTTGCTCCTCAGTTTCGTATTATTTTCTAGCTAAACAATCCTAGGAGGTCTTCTTGTACTAATCACTTCCACAGTTTTACTCTCTTCCCTTTTTTCTCACCTAAGTCATGGGGCTCAGATCCAAAAATAGTTCTAAGGATAAATCCACTGGTGAATAAAATGGTTCTGATATGTCATTTTTTTAAAGCCAGAATTGCATTTATATATTAATCTAAAACTATCTATGCTATAAAAATAAGAACCATAAGTTTACATTATTGAAATGGGTAAACTTCAATTCAGAGACAAGAAGCCAATTAAGAAAGTTGTCAATACATTTACTCTAGAACATAAGACTACTGTTATAGACGTTCTAGAACAAATCATTTCTTACTGATTTTAACAGAAAAATTTTTCTAAAGGCAAGGTTTTCATTATAAGCTATTCTATAATATTTGAGTATATGGTTTTTAATCTTGTGCATATGTTATTTTGACTTTAAAAACAGGCAGCTGAGGCTTTGGGTCAAGATGGCGAAGTAGGTAAACACTGTGCTTGCCTCTTCTCACGAGCAGATCAAAATAACATATTACAACTAAACTCATTGGGAGTTGCCAGATCTAGCTAAACAGAAGACCTAACAGAACAGGCAACAGAATAGGCCACCTTGAGACTGGTAGGAGGGACGGAGACACAAAACAGGCTGGTCTCACACCCAGATGTGCTGGTTGAGAAACGAGAGAAATTCTCAGCCCCATGTCGGGCTCCCAAGTCTAGGGTTCCAGTACCAGGAAGAGAATTCCCTACAACCTCTGCCTGTGAAAAAAGGCAAAGATTGTGGCAGAGTGAGATGGAGAGCTGAGGAAGTCACAGACATTTCTCTTAAGGGGCCCACATGGGAACTAATTTGCTAACAGACTCACTCATTCTGAACTCTGGAGCAGCAGCTTGAAAGGCATCAGGGACATATGGGAAGAAACAGAGCTGTATGGCTTCAGGATGAGGGCTAGAGGGGCACCTTTCTCCCAGACAGAAGGGCTGGAAGATGGTATTATTTCTTTATTGAGCCCAACCCCTCCCAGCATGCAGACCCAGGTGCCCCCACATCTGAGCTTCCATCATCTGGGTTAACACAGCTCATCCTGCCCTGGTGATTCCCTGAGACACTGCCCCACCCAAGCTGCTTCCAGTGGATTTTCTATACGAACAACCCACCTTGACTCATGCTGAGGACTTTCCTAAAACCTCTCAAAGGTTCACAAAACCTAAACAAGCAGCATCTGGCCTTGGTGTGCCCCATACCTCTTGCTGAGCAGCCCCAAACCCAGAAGTAGTAGCAGCTGGCCTTGGTTTGTGGCTTGGCTTCTCAAGGCACGTCCAAATCTAGACATAGGTGGCAGCCATCTGCGAATTGCTTGGTGGCTCATGCCAGGTGGCCCCAGGCAGGGCACAGGCTGCAGCTTAACTTGGCCTGCAGCAGGGACCCTCCCAGGAGGCCCCAGCGTGCACGTCCAGTGCTCAGTTTCAGTCTGAGCTGGAGCATCACCCAGGGGTAATCACATCTGAGGATGATACAGCCAAAGGCAAGCACCAGAGCCCTGCTAAAGTAAATTCTGCTCTGTAGTGTCAGCCCCTGCACAACAGCTCCTCCACTGGTAACAGCAAGTCATCACAACCAATCAGCCTGAGGGTCAACCCTCCCACTGACATGTAAACAGCAACCAAGGCTCAACTACAACAGGAGGGCACACAA
>NW_011906025.1:0-1849 GCF_000151845.1 Pteropus vampyrus
AATGATCGGTCTTTCCCCAAGAATGAATTTATTTAGGAAGGGGTCTCTAGTCAGTCTGTGAGATTGTCAGAAATAACAAATATCTTAATAAGCCAATGGTTTCCATTTCTCTGAGGAGCCGGGGTTGCATATCCCCTCCCTGTTTCTCTAACAGGCTATGCAAAGGCCCTTCAAGTGCAGGTAATGACCGGGGATCAGTAATTTGCTAAGATGGACGCACAGGTTGGACAGGTCAGGGCACATTCCTGAAAGTGACGTCCTCTGCCTGCAAGATGGATAGGATGCCCAGTCTCTGGGTCAGCTGCTGCCCTCTGGCTGGAAGATGAGGTCCAAACCAAGACATTTGGGAAATAACTCGGCTTCTAGTTTGAAATCATGTTATGGTCCATCTAAGTCATACTGGCAGCCTGGATGTGTGACCAGCTGCCTGTCCTGGCCTTCGGGGCCAGGAGCTGGCTGTGCCAGGCTACCACTGTCAGCGGACTTATGTTAAACAGTGTTTCTGCTGTTCTTTATCCCCTGAGAATCCTTCTTGACCAAGAGACTTTCTTCCTTGCACAGATCAGTGTCTGGGATGACCAGACACTCAAAATATTCTTGCATAGACCCAATTCTAAATATTCCACTTCCTTCCTTCCTTCCTTCAAAATGTGTTTATTGAGCATCTACTTATGCTGAGTATTAAGGATGGAGCCGTGAATATGACAGATAAGGTCTTTGCCTCTGTAGAGCTTATCTCATTGTAAAATTATATATTTTGGTTTGTAGAATATGGTCACCTGTCACTGGCCTCATTAAGGCTCTTACAGCAAGAATTTAGGCTGAGTTACTTTTCTGTAGTTTCTCCTTCCTTCTAAGGCATGGGCGCTATAGATATCTTTAGGGAAAACAGCCATAGCATGAGCCTGTAAGTAAATTTTAAGCCAGGAGTACATTCCAGGGAACAGTTTAATGAAGAGATTCTGTTTTACTGATTCTGCCCGCTGTTAATTCTGCTGCATTTCATGCAGGGCTTCCGATGGCCTTTCTATTGGTTGTTTCTCTTCCCTTTTCAGCAGTAACTTTCTTTTCATTCCTTGCATTTATTAGGGCTTTTATCCACAGGATTATTTTACCTCGTGTTGCTTCACGGCCAGGAGGCTTTTAGTAGGCTTAGCGTACATTTTTTAAAATTTGATTTTTTAAAATACTAAGTAGCATTATAAAGAAATTTTTAAAAATATAATTATGGAGAATTTCAGACCTGTACAAAAGGAGACTGAAGTGTGGAAGGGATCATTGATCCTTCGCCCAGCCCCAGCAACCCTTGACCCACGATCAGTCCTGCCCTGTCTACACCCCATCTACTTCCTCCACCCTGAGATGTCATAAATATTTGAACCCATTTTTCTAAAAGATAAAGACTATCTCCTACTATAATCACAATGCTATTATCATGCTTAAAAAGTTAATATTTATCTTAAAGGGAGATATTTTAAGGATATGAGTGGAGAAAAATTCAGCCACACGGTGACAAAAGTACCAACTCTTTTCATTTTTTTTCTATGTTCTTCAGTTTTTGACCAAAAGCATACTGACGCTGTGAAAATAAAAGTTGTCTCGACTCCTTTGCAGCTTTTCTGGATATCAGATTTCTCACCGGAGCAAAAGCATCAGCTCCCTGTTCCTCCATCTATGAAGAACGAAGGATATCCCCTTCCTTGGACTCTATTTACATATTCTGGGTAGTTCCCAGAACCTCTTCCAACTTCTAAAGTTCCATATTCATTCAGCAAATATTTATTGAGAAACTCATTGCATGTGAATCACTGAGCCCTGCAGGCAGAGAGAATAGCCTGAGTAAATGCCC
>NW_011906026.1:0-1313 GCF_000151845.1 Pteropus vampyrus
TCTCGAGGGGGGCTGTTGCTCATTTTGTTAATTGTTGTGGGAATATATTCTGTGGTTCAGTTTTCAGCAATCATCACAAACCTGATAGTTTTGCCCATTAGATAACCACAAATAATCTTTCTAGTTCTAAATGATTCCTTTCTAAGGATTTAGCCTAGATTTCTACAATTTGAAATTAAATTTGCTTATTGAAGCAACTCGATTGAAGTAAATTTGTTTATTATTTATTCCACAGACAAAGAGACTTATGTTAAGGTTGTAGATTTTAACTCAAGAAGGCAACATTGGCCCACCTGCCTCCAGCTTCAACAGATGACTGTGTTGAGCTGGTGGCCCGTGTTTTGCCTGGAGGAAAGAACTTAGTGTCTGCATCTTTTCTCTGTTGCCATGCCGCTCCATGAATTCTCTCATTTTCTACACTGTCATGTGCCTAGGCAAGGTCGTTTGCAGCCCTATCCAAAAAGTCATCATGCCTGACCCGTGAATCAGTCAGTCTTAAATGCCATAAAAATAATATGACTTTGCAAACACCACCCAATCCCTTAGGAGACTTCCCACTTCTGGGATGAAAACTTCCATCAGCTCCAGAAACTAGCGCCTCAAACGAACATGCAATTGCCCTACTTGGCAGTCCTGTTCTGAATCATCCTTTTTCCATGGCACAGGCTATGTGAGACTCGAATGCACTTGGGAATGAGAGGGTTTGGTATTTTTGTTGTCATCTTCAGTGTCCCTGACACCACAGATTTGCTTTGGCTGACACTGTTGACTACCTTCTTAACACTTCTCTGTTAACTCACCTTAATGTGAACAATGGGATTCTCTGACTAATGGGCAGGGTGACAACCTCAGTCAGAAGAAAACTCTTCCAAAGATTTACAAGGTGAAGAGGAAGTCGTTTCCCCTTCCTCCACTTACCTCCCCTGACCCCGTTCAGGAGAAGAAAAGAAGTTGAAGTTTTTTCTGCTCCACAGCACTGTGCAGAACTGGCGTGTGTGGGCTTTACCAGCATTCTGAGTTTCTCTAGACTTGGCTGTAGGACTTCTGAGGTCTTATATTTTCTCCCTCCTCCTTATGGGGAAAGTAATAACATAATTTGGGGGCGAGTAAAAGCAATTCAAAGTTCATGGGTTTAATTGAGTAGAGGTTATTGTGGAAGGTAGCATCCATTTGCTGCTCCTTTGGTTCATAGTTTCTTTTTTTAAAAACAGTTTCTTAAGTCAATTAAGTGCTGACAAGCCTTAGCCCCCTAGGGGATGGTAATATTACCTCAAATTCTCCCATACTTTTTGCAAATAAAAATATCACATAAT
>NW_011906027.1:0-1052 GCF_000151845.1 Pteropus vampyrus
CAGGGTAAAATGATTCAATAGAGAGTCGCTGGTCTTTTTATTTACTGCAGCAAATGAGAATGTGATTTTTCTTCTCTCTCTCTTACTCCTTCCTTCCTTTCTTCTTTTTCCCCCTTTCTCCTTCCTTCTCTCTCTCCTTCTTTCTCTCTTCCTTCTCTCTCTCTTCTCTCTCTCTCTCTTCCTCTCCTTTATTGGTTCACCCATTTTTAAAATTGATTCATTCATTCTTTTAAGTTCTTTTTTATACATTCTAATTAGTAAACCATAAATAAAAGTTTATTTTTGCCAAACTATCAAGTGTATCGTACAAAGCAGAATAAACAAATAGTTGTTTCTTCTAACAGAGTAGGTGCAGGCCCAGATCATTATCTTCGAGGATGAATTCTGCTGCTAGACCCACCTGTGAAGCAATGTTTCCCAGCCATGACCTTCATGGACCCTCTAACTCATCTCAACTCACATTTTTTTTGTTACAAAATATAAATAGACTCTAGACACAGTGGAACCAAAAATGTAAATAATTAAGAATAAATTGATTGAGAAATCTTCAGGAACTTTATATATAATTATAATTTAAAAATATAAAGTGGCATTAAATAGAGATAGTCAAGATATATTTAGGAGATATAAGTAGATATTTATATTATGAATTTAAATGAGAAAATCATGTTACAAAGTTTTTAATTCCACTCAAATTAATAACAGTTTTAAAAAAACAGAAACTTAAATGTCAATGGAGTTTTAGACAAGTGTGACAAAGGTGTTTTCCAGCTGCTCTATAAGAATAAATAGCAGAAATGCAAAAAATGTATATATATATATACGCACACATACACACACACGTACACATATACATATATACACACACACGTGCACATATACATGTATATATACATGCATGTATATATGTACATACATATGTATATACATACATATATTTGTGTGTATACATGCATGTATATGTATATATATAGTAGAATGCCTTGTCTTACTATTATTAAAATTTATAAAGTTAAAATAATTAAAATGTTATGATAACAGTACAGAAATGA
>NW_011906028.1:0-2146 GCF_000151845.1 Pteropus vampyrus
TCTGCCACTACTGGGTACATAATCACAGGAAATCACTTAAGGTTTTGTGCCTCAGTGTTCTCAACTGTAAAGTGCGTATCTGAGTAAATGGTCTTTTACCCATTCACTTATTCAGCATTTATTTCATGCCAGGCACTGGGAATCATGATGGCTTTTACGAGCTCCTCTTTCCTTGAGAAAATGATAGCTTACTGGGATTACCCCCAAACTGTCCCTATTTCTTTACCATGCTTTCATTCCTTTATTCCATAAAAACTGGGGAAATCAAAACAAAATCCAAACCTTAATCCAAGCAACAAAAGGGGGACAAAAGGAGAAGGAAGAAGGGGAAGAAGGAGAGACAAAAGTTCATAACCTCATGGAACTTATGGTGGGGGGCGGGGGGAGAGTTTAAAAGAGAAAGAGGAACAAAAATATAGAGCCGGTGATGAATGCTGATAGTGTAGATCGCATCAAGAACTGAAGGAATCACGGGAATGAGGAAATGCAATCACCCAGCAAGATTATATCCCTGGCAGAGAGCCGAGTACAAGCAATGCCCTGAAACAAGGTTACCTGGCACCTTTGAAGTGCCAGAGAGGCCAGAGAGGCAGAACAGAATGATGGGGGCAAGAACAGAAGATGAGGTCAGGAACACGATAAGATCAGCCCATGAGGGCCATTGTGAGGGGTTTTGACTCTCACTCTGAAGTAGAAGGGACTCCATTGGAGATTCTGAGCAGAGGAAAAGCAAGCATAGAACCAGAGAACCCAGTTAGAAGGAGACTATAAAAATCCTGGTAAAAACTAATTATGTCTTGGACCCTGATGGAAACAGCCATGGTAGAGGTGGGAAGAAATGGTTGGGTGCTTTCTGCATTTGTGTTCTGGGAACTCTCGGTACCCTGTGCATATGTCCACGGTGTCAGTAACCAAGCTGAAAAAGGAGCAAAGGTAATTCAATAAACTATTGCTCTGATGATCAGGACAGAGAGGTACCTAAGAGCAGTTACATTGTCTTTCCTTTTTGTGTCTAAGCAGAATGTTCCCCTGTAATAGGTGCTTAATAAACACTATCTGAAAAATGGATGAACCTGGAACAGAATAGAGAGCTCAGAATTAGACCCACACAAACATAGTCAATGGATCTTTGAGAAAGGAGGAAAGGTAATTCAGTCAAGAAAGGATAGTCTTTTCAACAGAGGTTGCTGGGACAATTGGACGTTCATATGCAAAGAAAAACAAATCTAGACACCTTACGACTTTTATAAAAAAGATAAAACACAATACTATAAAACTTCCAGAAGAAAACATAGGAGAAAATCTATGTGCTTTTGGGTTTAACAATGAGTTTTTAAATACAATACCAAAAGCATGATCCATGGAATAAAAATGAGTTAAATTTGACTTCATTAAAATTAAAAACTTCTACTCTGCCAAAAATACCATTCCATAATGACCAAAAAAAAAAAAAACAGAAGCAGCTACAAAATGAATAATGGCAACAAGCACTACCTCTGAGCACAGAAGTTCTCAAGAGAGAAATTTTCCCCTGACCTCAGAATAGCTAACTCAGTCCCTTAAGCCCATTTGCAGTCATGCTGAGTGATGTTGAAAGGAATATTTAAATGAATTCTCTTGCTCCCAGTAGGGCTTCTCCTCCCCTTGCCAGAAGCAAGAATGGCTCAGGATCATCGGCCTCCTAGGGGTGATGATTCTTATAGTGTCCTGTATTGCCCTCTCCTGGGATTTGCAAGGTGTCACAAGAGTGGGGCTGATGGATATTCCTGTTCCAAGTCATCCCCTCTTGTCTGGGGTGTGGGAGGACACAGAGCAGTATCAACTCTCACTTGCTGGACATGGAGAATTGTGAATTTTTTTTTTTTTTAAGTCTTGAAATATTAGCATCAAGCCTGGTCAGTAGGTTACTGTGGAGAAAAAAATATGGTTTCTAGAACATGCCACTAATTCAGACACATTTGGTGGCAATTTTTAAAAAAATGGATTAAAGAATTTACTTAAAATAGTTTTATTACTTCCAAACACATAAGACAACCTCTGTGATCTCTGTCAATCAGGGTCCATTCAAGACAGAAATGACATCAGTTACTTAAACAGAGTGAATTTGATCAAGAATCGTTAAGTAAGCATTGAAGAATCTAAAGAG
>NW_011906029.1:0-2253 GCF_000151845.1 Pteropus vampyrus
CTTTTTCATTTAATGGCTACATTGGAGAATTTTATGTTATATGAATTCTACCACAATTAAAAAAAAGATGTTTGATAAAAGTTGCAGGGAGAATGTTCTAGTTTAAAATGCTTAAGTTCTAATTTAAAGAGAAAACTTTTTTTTTTAGGATTAATTTTTGAAGCAAATCATAGAAGCTAAAGAGAAAAATTAAAAATCATTAGAAAAGAAACTATTAAAAGGAACCACAGATCCTATCAGTACCCTTCATCAGCACCTGCAGGCAGTGGGTGCTCAATGGCTGACTTGCTAAGTGCCGGATGCTGCAGGCAAACAGCTTCCAACCAGAGAATTTGAGAAGTAGAAACATGCTTGAGAATCCTCTGCAAAGGCCTCCAATTTCCTGCTTCCCAGGTCTTTCCCACTTTTCCAAAATTTATTACATAATTAGCTGAATAACATTCTATTTAACTTTATATTAACATATACATACATTCCAATGGCTATAAACATATTGCTGGGCTCAGGCTCTAGCATGGAGAAAGGACTAAGCTTGAAATGGGGTCCTGGTTGGTCTAATCTGCAGCATTTAAAAGTACTAAGTAAACATGCAAATAAGAATTCAGGACAACTTGGAAGTGACAGCTGGTGGTGGTAGTGCTGGTGAAGATAATCTTAGTGTCAAAAAAGAATACCTCGGGGTTCATCTGAAATGACATTAGGGGTCCCCTCTCCCAGTTATCTTTTTTTGAGAGCAGGGGAAGAGAGACTTAAAAAATATAAGTGCTTCCTTCCAAAGAGTTTTTGTCAATCCACCCTTAGTTGGCATTTGCTAAGGGTTATTAGGCGAACAAATGGGAGGAGTGAGTTCTGGGGAGTGGGGGGAGGGATAGAGATTGCTGGATCTTTACAAAAAAATTTCCTGGGAGACAACTAATATGGGCCAGCATCTGTGAGCTGGGCCTGGAAATTTCTCAATATTACACAGATATTTTTACACAAGTTTCCATGTATGAAATTATGAACATTCTGTACACCTCTGGAAAAACAGGGCTCTTAATATATAAGCCTTGGATTTTTGTGGGCTGTAGTATATGTTGGGGATCACTGTGATGACCTCGTTTTATGAAATTTTTCTTATTGTGTAACATCTCAGTTGACATAAAATCACAACTTTGAATGTGTGAGATCCAAGAACTTTTATGGAGCTTAAAATCTCTCAAATGTTGGCAACCATTGAATAAGGTGGTACTTTGCTAGGCAGTTGTGGCTTTACAACAAAGAAACCTGAGGAGGAGCTGAGGGGCAGGCCTGCCCTCTGCAAAGCCAGCAGCCAGGAGATTTTTTCTTTTCTTTTTTAAATTATAGTTGACATACAATTTTACATTAGTTTCAGGTGTACAACATAGTGATTAGACATTTATATAACTTATGAAATGATCACTCTGATAAGCCTAGTACCCATCTGACACCATATATAATTATTACAATATTATTAACTATATTCCCTGTGCTGTACTTCATATCCCCATGTAACTGCCAATTTGCACTTCTTGATCCCTTCACCTTTTTCATCCACCCTTCCTACTCCCAGCCATCTGGCAACCATCAATTTGTTCTGTGTATCTAAGTTTGTTTCTCTTTTGATTGTATATTTTTTGTTTTTCTAGATTCCACATATAAGTGAAATAATATGGTATCTGTCTGTCTTTGTCTTATTTCACTTAGCACAGCAGATTACCTTTTGGTCTACCCGTATTACAAATGGCAGTATAGTATTTTTTTTTTTTTTTAATGACTGAGTAATATTCCACTGCATATATGGACCACTACTACTTTAATTATTTATTCGTAGACACTTATGTTGCTTCCTTGTCTTAGCTATTGTATAGTGCAATGAACACAGAAATGCATATATCTTTTTGAATCAGTGTTTTGTATTTCTTCAGATAAATACTCAGAAGTAGAAATGCTGAGTCATGTGGTATATCTATTTTTAATTTTTTAAGGAGCCTCCATACTGTTTTCCATATTGGCTGCACCAATTAACAAGTTGACCAACAGTGCATGAGGGTTCCCTTTTCTCCACATCCTCTCCAACACCTGTTTGTTGATTTATTGGTAGCCATTCAGACAGGTTTGAGGTCATCTCATTGTGGTTTTAATTTGCATTTCTTTGACGGGTAGTTGTTGAGCATCTTTTCATATGTCTATAGGCCATTTATATGTCCTTTTTAGAGAAAATGTCTATTAAATTGTTTACTTTTTCAGTGT
>NW_011906030.1:0-1793 GCF_000151845.1 Pteropus vampyrus
CACCAAAAACTATAAGACATTAAAGAAAGAAACTGAAGAACATAAATAAATTAAAAGTCCCATATTCATAAATTAGAAGAGTAAATATTGTTAAAATGTCCATTCAATACAATCCTTATCAAAATTCCAATGGCATTTCTCACAGAAATAGAAAAAAAAAAAATCCTAAAATTCTTATGGAATCACAAAAGACCCTAAAGAGTCAAAGCAAACTTCAGAAAATTAGCCTCTCATCAGATAGATAGTTCGCAAATATTTTCTCAATAGCACAAAAACAATTCAATTAAAAAATGGGCAAAGGACCTGCGCAGATATTTTTCCATACAAATGGAAACAAGACATACAAATGGCCAATAAGTACATGAAAAGGTGTTCTACATCACTATTAAGGAAATGCAAATCAAAATCACAATGAGATATCACCTCACACATGTTAGAATGGCTATTATCAAAAAGTCGAGAGATAACAAATTTGTCAAGGATTTGAAGAAAAGGGAACCTTTGTGCGCTTTTGGCAAGAATGTAAGTTTGAGGAGCTATTATGGAAAACAATATGGAGGTTCTCCAAAAAATTAAAAATAGAACTGCCGTGTGATCCAGCAATCCCATTTCAGGGTACTTATCCAAAGGAAATGAAATCACTACGTCAATGAGGTATCTGCACTTCCCTGTTCACTGCTGCACTATTCACAAAAGCCTAAATATGGAAATTACTAAGTGTCCACCTACGAATGCATGGATAAAAAAAAAAAAATGTAGCTTATATATACAAAGGGGTGTTGTTCAGCCATAAAAAGAAAAAAAAGGAAATCCTGCCATTTGCAACTACATGGATGGACCCTGAGGACATTATACTAAATGAAATATGTCAGACAGAGAAAGACAAATACAATATGATCTTCCTTATACGTGGTATTTAAAAAAGCCAAACTCGTAGAAGCAGAGAGTAGAACAATGGTTGCCAGGGACTGGGGTGTAGAAAATGAGATGTGGGTCAAAGGGCATAATCTTCCACTTATAAGAAGAATAAGTTCTGGGGATCTAATATACAACATGGTGACTATAATTAACTATACTGTACTGTATACAGATGGTCCCTGACTTACACAATTTTTCGATTTTACAATGGTGACAAACTGATACACATTTAGTAGAAATCAGCTAGGCTAAACTATGATGTTCCATAGGTTAACTGCATTTTTGACTCGCAATATTTTCAGCTTACGATGGGTTTTTCAGGATGTAACCCATAAGTCAAGGAGTATCTGTAACTGAAACTTGCTATGAGAGTAGATTTTAAATGTTCTCACTGTAACAACAAAATGGTAATTACGTAAACTGAAGGTTCGATAACCTCATAGTGGTAAATATTTCATAATATATACATGTATCAAATCATTATATTGTACATGTTAAACTTATACAGTGTTATATGTCAATTAAATAACAATAAACTGGAAAATATAAAAATCTATAAATAAATAAATGCAAACAGCAGATAGATAAACTATTATGTGCTGATGTAGAATGTAGTCCAAGATATGAAGAGAAAAATAGCAAGACACAGATTCGTATGTATGTTTTGTCATCACTTTTTGTTATTTAAAAAGGAGATGAGATGAAAAGACTGACAGATATTTGTAAATGCAAATAAAACAAACCGATCAAGAAACTGTTAAGACTGATTACCTTTGGAAAGAAGGAGTGTAGAGAAAGGAAATTTTAAATTTCATTTCATAATCCTTAAAGTGTTTAAAAATTCTCAAACATAAGAATATATAAGTACTTGTTTG
>NW_011906031.1:0-2588 GCF_000151845.1 Pteropus vampyrus
TTTGGTCTGAGTCCTCCAGACAGGCACTCTTAATGTACAGAGCTATGTTTTCAGAATTCAAAAGCAGTCAAACCACCACAGTAAAAGTTTTGAAAAATGTGTTTACGATCCTACTTGATATGTTCTAAATTATATCTTCCCTCTCCCCAAGGAAATAAGTGTTTCTTATTCCCTGATGGAGGGGATAAATGAAGTCACAAGGAATATTGGCTATCAAAATATTATTATTATGTTATAGTAGGATAGAGTTAGGTTAAAAAAAAAGAAGACTTGGAGTGTATCTTTTAGGAACAGTGTCAAAGACAGTATAGATTTACCTTTAATTTTGATGGGGAGGGAAAGAATAGGGAAAGAAAGAATGGTTATTTTTAGAACTGAAATTAAAAATGAATATTCTTTACAACTTACTGAGACTCACGCATACATTCACATATCACGTTTTTTTCTTAAAGAATGGCAATACTTCTAATAGAAATAGCAGTTTCTAGTTAAATGAACAAAGCATTAGAGTGATGGGCTTGGGGTCCAAGGGCCTGAGGGAAAGAGATTAACATTTATTGAGCAACTACAATTTGCCAGATACTTTGTTAGGCTTTTTACTTGTATTATCTCAATCATCACACCGACACTACAAAATAAATAGCATTGTCCCCATGTTATTAATAAGGAAGTGGAAGTTCTGGCAGGTTAAATCATGCATCGAAGGTCATTTGGGCATTTGATATCCTTGGAGTAGACAACTCCTCAAAAATGAGATGAATAAAAATATTGAAAAATATAATGGAAAAAATCTGAAATAAAAAAATATAAAATAAACCTAAAGAATGATAAGGCATACCACATTCAATGAAAAATCAATAGCAAACAATCAAGTAATATGTTCTGATTAAGTTACTGCACTGCAAGAATCAAAGAAGGAAAAAGTAAATCAGCTATAAGAAAAAGACTGAGTTAACTTCAGATTTTCCCATAGCAAGATTGCATGCCACAAAGAAAATAAGTAGCATAAATAGTGCTCTGAAAGGATGAAAAAAGTGTGATATATGACTATTATACTACCCTTGATATTTTTGTCAAAAAAAAGGTAGCGCACAGAAATTCTTAATCATGAGCAAATTTAGGAAATTTAGCTTAAAAAAATAAAAATAACCTACTTATATATGAGATTCAGTAACTCAAAAGATAAATTGAGGAGCCTTTGTAAAAATGAGTGCAACATCCATTTCCAGAGGAGAGTGGAGAAATGACCATGAAATCTGTCATGAATTATATATTCAGCAATATTTCTTTTTAATATTATGACAACAGTCATTCTCAAGGAGGCAAAATCTCAAGCAGAAACTCTAGAAATGTTGTATATATGAAGCGATTGTAAAGAAATATTTAAAATTGAAATTAAAATAATTATGAGAACAAATTAAAGAACATGAATATGGGGGAAGATTGGTGGCATGTATTGAATCTATTACATTCGTGTATGCGTGTGTGTAAAGAATAATGCATATTATAAATCTTGGCCAAGTAACAAATACATCATTGATAAAAAAATGAGAGATGAAGAGAAAGGAGGAGGGAGAAAGTAGAAAAAATAATTTCTTCACCTTTTGTGATAAAAAGCCAAGCAATGCTATTCTAAATTATAATATGGTTTAACAAAGTCTCCAACTCTTTCTTCTTTTTCACAATTTTTTTCTTTTCTTATCTGGTGCTTTGTTGACTTCCAGCTCTATGCTTAAAAAGAGTGGCACTGGTAATTTGCCTGTTGGTTTCCAGGTCTGCTTCTTACCCTGTCCTTGCTTTGCTCTCTAAGTCATAGGGCTAATCTCGATAAGCTGTATTTCCTAGGCCTCCTAACCCACAGGTTTAGCCCATGAGAATCCCTAGCAGGAGACTG
Source organism: Pteropus vampyrus (assembly GCF_000151845.1). Lineage (NCBI taxonomy): Eukaryota > Metazoa > Chordata > Mammalia > Chiroptera > Pteropodidae > Pteropus > Pteropus vampyrus. The sequence goes on from NW_011906031.1 coordinate 1,895, forward strand.
ATGGATAAGGAGAAGCCAATAGCATCTTTTTCTCTCTGCTTTGAGTACCCTCTCTGGCAATAACTACGTAATTCCACTTCCTAAAGAAAGGCCTCCACAGTCTCACCTCTCTCCAGGAAGGTCAGTCTCCTGCACTCGGATAAACCACTTTCTTCTTTGTTCTTGGGCGGTGGGTGGCTTCTTGCTCTTTTTAATAATGATTGCCTCGCTCTTTGTAACTGTTTTATCTAATTCTTCAAAGTAAATTTCCTCTAATAAACTTTCTAATGGAGCACCCAGCATGGGCTCTGTTTTCTTGATTAGGCACTGATAGCTATATATTTTTCATAGAGGAAGCTTTGAGTCATTAATATCTCTTAAAGAACTATTTATTAGCAATTTATTAAATTATGATTTTTTTCTGTTAAATTCAATTTTTGCACATTATTTTTGTCTATTTATCTACTTGTTTACTTTCTATTTATCTAACTCTATATATCCATATAGATGTGGATATAGATATATGTATCAACAGATATAGATATATGCATAGATGTATGCATAGAAAATATCTGGCACTTCAGCTGAATTTAATGATTGTTATTTCTAAACAGTAACATTAGCTCTGATTTTCACTTTCTTATTTGCACTTTTGTTGAATTAAAGAGGTAAGCATATACAATTTTTTGTATACAATATGCCAAATATTTAAAAA
>NW_011906032.1:0-2331 GCF_000151845.1 Pteropus vampyrus
TATATATATATATTATAAAATCTTCTAAAACTCAAGTTATTGGATAGTATTATCTCAATATTTATAACTCTAATTTCAACAGTTTTTTTGAAAACCTGTTAATTTACATTTTGAAAAAATTTGAAGGAGGAAATAAAAATCATCCTGCTCACAAACTTTGCAAAGCATTTTGCTTTTTATATACCATGGTAACCTAATAAAGACACAGTCACTTGGCAGATGGCGTGGCATATTAGCCTCGAAATAAAATACTAGAAGCCAGAACTTTTAACTCCAATGTGCTCAGAAATAAAAAAAAATAATAAAATAACTTTTTATTCTTTTTATTTTTTTTAAACATATTTTCTCTTCCTTCATTTCATTCTGCAACAAAAAGTAGTCAACTCGTAAAAAACCCTCAATACCTACTAAAAAGCCATTTGCAAATACCAGAAAGTATTTGAAATACTGAACCTGGAAAAGAACAGCTTGGTTAAGATTCTCAGTCCTATTTAAGGCTATTTTGGCCAACACATACAGGCTTTCTACTTCTGCATTGCTTGAGCAGAACATTTCTTTTGTCTTGCTCTTGCATATTTATCCCTGCCCCTCTCCAAACATATGGTTGATGGAATAAAGACCACTCAGCTCTGCACTCCTGAAATCTAAGCATACATGGCTAGGAAATGATGCAGAAGGCGTATGGCTTTCCAGGACATGGTGAGCTCTGTTTAAAATACAGTCATGTTTCTTTAAGAGATGATAGATTTTTGCACACAGACTCAGCTGGCAATGCAAGTCACTCACGCCAGGTGGCAATGCTCCCATATCCCTGTTTTAGGGTATAATAGAAGATGTGGGGTACCCCTTTCCCCAAAAGTTTTTCTATTTTTATAGAAGCTGACATTCTTATTTCGTAATTTTAAAAATCTGTATTCTAAGTGTAAGTGGTATTGAATCTTTTCCTTCCCTTCTCTTTTCTCCTCATCTTTCTTTCTAAAGATCTCATTCAGCACATAACTTTTGAAACTTGTTGACAACAGGACAAGAAAGTGACACAGAATAACGCATGTCAGAGTTTTTCTTACTAAAGTAATATAGAATGAAAAGAGAATCTTCTTAGAGAGGAAAGGATTAAATGTGTTTGCCCCATATTAGCTGTCTGTCTTTTAAAATATTGTCATGCAATTTCAGTGCCACCTAAAATGTCTATAAATGTATATCTTTCTCTGCTAAAGAGGTGTCATAATTTGCACTCCCAAAAAGGAACTCTATGCTCAAATGAGACAAAAACAGTTTCCCCTGAGTCATACTCAAGGCCACTAGCCGACTAGGGAAAAAGAAACACCTCAAGGAGAACATTCCAAATATATGGACCAAGGACAAATCTCTTTGGATTAAAAAAAGTAGTTTTCAGACTGAAATTTCAGTATGTTCTTTATGAACGGTGAAATTTAGAAAATCTTAAAAATAATCAGGCATGTTTACTGCTCTTTCCTCTGACCTCTGGTATTCCCTTCCCTCTCTACCAGGTAACCCTACCATGTAACTAGCTAGAGCAGTGCTTCTACAGCCAGAGACCAGGCAGGAGATACTCTGTGCTGTGGTCAAGCTATCTAATATTGAAGCTCTATTACTCTTATTGTTGTCTTTAGGTTTTCTCAGTCCCTACCAGCCATCAGAAGAGCCAGGAATAGAAGCATCAATAAGCATACTTATTGGATCGAGAGTTCATTCATTTAGTAAATATTTATTGGGTGACTACCAATTCCATGGCACTATTCTAGGTGCTGGGGATACAGTGGTGAACAGGACAGGTCTAGATGAAGGCAAAACCTCAAAATTATCAATGGATAGGAACCAAGACTACACACACACACACACACACACACACGTCCGTCACTTCCCATTTGTTCAAAATACTCTCTTCTATCAGCTTGTTATGTTTCCTGAAGTTTCTGTCCTGAAGTTGATTCCCTTGATTTAGTTTGACTCCTGTATTTATTTGGCGAATTCTCAGGAGTGATAATGGGGGCAGAGTCCGCTGTGCACTATATGAGCTAAAAATGCAGACTAGTTTTCTCAGTCTTTTTTGCAATAAGAGAGTAGCTACATGGTATAAGCTCAACCAATCTGATACTTTTGTTCTGGGCTTTGACTTGGGAGCTAGAGAGGTGAAGAAACTAAGAACATGGAGAACACATTCTGGCTGTGAACAGTGTGATATAAGCAGCAATATTGTCTTTTTGTGGAGCAGCAATGTAATGACAGGATCCTGTTGTGTTGCTGGAGGCATACGTTCAAGCGTCAGTGTCTAGCCTTTAGCAGTAATAGCAATGGTGCCCTCATTAA
>NW_011906033.1:0-2179 GCF_000151845.1 Pteropus vampyrus
TCCACTGGAGAATGCCTCAGGCAAAGGGACACCAAAGCCTCAAAGGAAGCCTATCAAATTATCCAGGGCATGGCCCAACTGGAAGATAGCATTCCCCAGCATCTATCACTGGAGATCAAGATGAAATTAGATTTCAAAGTGTCCAGTCCCTTGAGCCAAAAATTAAAAGAAATCCAACTTGAGGCCAATCTGCACTTGGCCATGAAGCAGCAGGCCTCAGAAATGCAAACCTACCTGTATGTTTCCAACAAATATCGAAGGGAAAAGGGGTTGAGTCCATAAAGCAGGTGATTTCTTTATTATTAACTTTACACCCTTATTTCCTCCCTAAGTGAAAAGTATTCAGGGTCCTTAACAAATTCACTGACCAAAGAAACAAATAAGATATTTTAAGAGCAAAAGGAAGAATTTGTCATCTTAGAAAATTATTTTATCAATTTTTTTCAGAAAAAAAATTGATTTTTTTAATCTTTTATCCTCTGAGTTTTGAATAATAATAACAGCTCCTCTTACAAAGATTATAAAACGACTATTTTGATTAAAAATTAAAACAAACCTAGGGCCAAAGCTTATTTAATGATTCACAAAATGTAGTCAATTGCCAGACTAAGGATCCACCACAGAATACAGGCTAAAAATGCTTGGGTCTGGGCTAAGCCAATGAATGAACTCACATACCAAGGCTACACCTTGGGTTTGGTTTTCAGGTCAAATGAAACCAAAAATAGGAGAGGAAACAGAGGATCAACATTCTTGATTTGTGGCTGTGCCTGAGCCCAAGCCAACTCAAGGGCAAGCTGACGGGGCTAACTGAACAGAGGAGTGACTAATTTAAAGGAGTGTGGAAATGGCAGAAGCATTGTACTTACCCACAAGTCATTCTGACAAAACACACATGGGGACTCATGGAATGAGAGCAAGGCCAGGTTGTTACTTGCCTTTAAGTTTGTGATTGTTGTTTTGCTTTTCTCCATTTGAATAATAAATTTGGCTTCCAAGTCCTTTTCCCTGCAACATAAATCATTCAGTTGGATTAGGAAAGACATGTTTTAACAAATTTTTATTGACATTTTTACATATGAAGTTTGTTTTTAAACGGCATCTAAAGCACAATCCTTGGTATCATTTCTCCCAAATCCTTGCCAATATAAACATGAACACACACAAAACAGAAGCCACCACTAAAAACTAAGACTGACAAAATAATGTCAAAACCTAGAACTTCTAACTATAAGCCAAAAGGAGTATAAAGGAAATGACAGAAACCACGGGGGCTGCCAATCATGATAAAAGTAGTCCCACCCAACTAGTTAAGAAAAGAAAGACATCCTCCACCCAGGATGAGAGCTAAGAAGAAAACTGTAGTGAGTGGTCACAACCAGGTGCTGCTTCTAGAAGCAGCCTGGGTATTACCCTCTCCTCCCACCTTCTTTCTATATCTGATATGGGACATCACTTGTAAAATGCTTAATCTTTTCACAGGAAATGATACTGGACATCTCTTGCAGAGTTCTTAATCTTTTTAGTAAACCTAGTTAAGTTTCTTCCCTCCTTTCTTTGGGAAAAAAGGCCCTCTCCCTCAAATCCAGATAATTACCCTGAAACTGGTGGTCCTCTGGCTATTGATAAGGGTTATCAGCTCATTGTTATCGGAAATGGTGTTAGGCCAGACAGGGCCCTTAGAGTCTGAGATGGGAGAGGACCTTTAGCCCAAAGGCTTTTTGATTCTTTAAGAAATATATCAACCACGCCTGTTTCCCTTTACTCACTTAATAGGCAAATCAATAATAGAAATTAATAGATATAAAATTTCAATAACAAGTTTGTATCTTCTTTTCCTTGTCTATGGACTGAGGCGGCACCTCAGCAGGAAACCCAGGACCCCGCCCTGACAAAGGCAGAAAGGGAAAGAGCCCCATGAAACCCCAGTAGGCAGGGACAAGGACCCTTCTCAGCAGGAAGCAGATACAGAAGAGACCTCCCGTCGTCCTTCAACTTCCATACTAATAATGAAGGGGTTCATGGCTCTCAGAAAAGAGTTAGGCAGGAAAGTTAGGGGTTGGTGGGTCTGCCTGCAAAGATACTGAGGTCATCCTAACCTAGAAGGGGTCCGTCCTAGCCTGCCCACAAATAAGCAAGCCAAAGGCATTTGGGGGCTAAAAATAACTCATATAAGGAA
>NW_011906034.1:0-2054 GCF_000151845.1 Pteropus vampyrus
CGTTGGAAGTAAATGGTTGTGTCTACTGGGGGAAGTTATTTGAAATGTCACGTTCAATTCTGTCATTTTACTGAAAGTGCCTGAGCATTTTCTTATACAGTTCAAGTATAAGTACCCTAGCTGTAGCTCCTAGGCCAAGGGCCTCACCAGTTTAAGAGAACAGCATTTTGACTGACATTTGAGCAGTTCTGGGGCCCCCAATTAGTGGTATCTTTTTTGCTTTAAAAATCCTTTATTCGCTTGCCATTTTTCTTTTTGTTGAGTTTGAAATTGTTAATGGTGAAAGAAATGTTTAGTCATCCAGTGAAGATGCCCTGTCTTTAATAAGTTTATTTGGGATTGCGATTTTATATTTAAGAATTAGACTGGAGGGCAAATAATGCTGTCTTGTAGTGTCTTTGTTGTTTTGCTAACCATTTTCCTAATTTTAGGCTCTCTGAGAGGATTATTCTGAATTTTGCCTGAGGATAAATAGTAAGCTGTTCCAAAGTTTCTTATGAAAAACTGGGTGTGTTTTTCATTTCTCTGCTGTGGAACATTTCTCCCTCAGCCACAGACACTTGTTAATGTTCACAGAGATTTAATGAGTAGAGGCAATAAAAAATTGGATGGAAAAAAGTAAGCTAAGGAGTCTGCATTCGTTTTCTGAATAGTTTTAGGAAAGAATTTTCTCTTTAAGAATATTTAATTTTTACATTTTTAAATTCTGACATAATTCTGTTGTTGTTTGTTAAGAGCTTAGCTTGGGTGTTGTATTGCATTCTGGGAGGCCTTTCTAGTCCTGGCTTTACACTATCCTACTGATTGGCCGAGAGGAAATGATACCATTCTTCCATAACATAATTTCTACTTTTGTAAAATGGCACGAATGTCACAGTTTACACAGCTAATGATAGAGATCTTTTGAGACCAGAATAACTTACCTGAGGTTATTTAACTGATTAGTCACCGAACCCATATTAGAATCCACGTTCATTTGTTTTATAATCTGTTTGTTCATTGATTCATGTATTCATCATCTACTGTTCATTATCATTTATGTGTTTACTTATTTATTTATTAGTTTTCTGAGCACCAATATGTGCTTGACACTTTCTAGGAATATAATAGTGAATAAAACAGCCCAAAACCTATCCCTCATGGAGGTTTCATTCTAGAAGATGTGGTAATAAGGAAGTCAAATATGTGGAATGTCAGATAGTGATAAGTGTTATAGGAAATATAAAGCAGGAAAAGGAAATTGATGGGATGGGGAAGAGAGAGAGGGGAGAGTGTGTGTGTGTGTGTGTGTGTGTGTGTGTGTGTGTGTGTGTAAATGTGTAGCAATTTAAAATGAGTTAAGGAAGTTCTCACTGGTAAGATGAGGGAGTGAACTACATGAACACCCAGAGGAAGAGCTTTTCAGACAGCTGGAGTAGCAAATGTAAGGGTCTTGAGGCAGGGACTTGCTTAGTGTATGTGGAGAACGGTGAAGAGAACAAAGTGTCTGAAATGGCATCGGAGTCATGTAGCAGAAATGAGATCAGAGACCTAACACAGAGCCAGATAATGTAGAGCTTTTGTGTACTAATAAGGACTTTAGCTTTTACTCTGAGTGAAATGGAAAACAATTGGCAAGGTGTGACTTGATACTATGTTTTAAAAAATAATATTTTTTAGTATTAATACACTATACGGAGACTAGATTTTTCTGGACACAGGTCTAGTAGTGTTGTTATGCACTGTACAAAGGAGGTCGAATATGGGGCACATCTGCTTCCATTCCATGGCATTCATATTTTCCACTGAGTCAAGATTCAGTTTCAGAATCCTTAACACAGTGTTTTTAGACTGCCACTGCCACTGTTAATCAGAGTAGACTCATGAATTATTCTGCTCACTGTTCCACACTGCTTGTGTAGTAATCTTCAACAAATTTGTAAGGACTGATTTTCTCAGTTTAGTGAGTCTTTAGGCAAAGATGAAATAACTTCTGGGTATCAAATTATGTCATCATTATGATAGAATGCTTACGAATCCTAAAATCTATATTCCTAGGTCTAATTTCTTTCTTT
>NW_011906035.1:0-2045 GCF_000151845.1 Pteropus vampyrus
CCTTAAAGAGAAAGGCAGTGCCTTTTTCTGTACTTCCTGAGTCCACATGGCTGGAATGCAGAGGTGGGGGCCAAACATCTAAGAACCATGTGAGAGTAACCTACAATGGCAAAGTGATATGGCAAAAGAAACCTCGATCCTTGTTCTAGTTACTGTGCAACAAACCACCCCCAAACTTAACTGTGTAAAACCATCATTTTATTATGCTCATGAATTCCATAGGTCAGAAATTCAAACTGGGTACAAGGAAGGGACAGTTTATTCCAAGACGTCTGGGCAGCCTCATCTGGCTTAACAGTTGGAGGCTGGAATCATCTAAAAGCACTTTCACTCATATGCCTGGTGACTGACGCTAGCTATTATCTGGGACCTCTTTTGGGGGAGTCAGCCAGATCACTCACAGGTGACCTATAAATGTGGCCTGACAGAATGGTGATTTGAGGATAGTCAAACTTCTTTTGCAGCAATTTGGGTTTCCAAAAGCAAGGTCCCAGTGAGCATGGCAGAAGCTGCATCATTTTTCCTAACCTAATGTTGGAAGTCACGTGGCATTACTAACCATACATGTTTCTGGTTACAAGTAAGCCAGAAGCCCAACCAGATTCAAGGGGAGAAGACAAAGACTGACTTTTCAATAGGAAAAGCAGCAAAGAAACTACACACATGTTTTAAAACGACCACAGTCTGGGACCCTGAGCATCATACCAGCCCTGACTGAACTCATGGAACTGAGCTGCATCTTGGACTCTCCACCTCTGGACTGCTACCTGAGAGGAAATGAAAGTGATCATTTTCAGCCACTGTTATGGTGAGTCTCTGTAGAAATTTTTTTTAAATACTTAAGTACCCCAATATTTTTTAAATAAAAAAAAAAACACAAGTAGCAACAATGACCACCTCAAGAAACTAATTTTATAACTACTATAATAACCTTGTAGTTATAATTTATTTTATATTATTAGCTGATGACATATTGTCTTCATTCAAAATTACCAGAATTTCAGAATATCAGAATATCAGAAACCCCTAACACAGTTCAATCGTTTTGTCATCTGTACGCTGCCAATTTCCCTTCCTGGTTTAGTGTACTAAAAGGTTCCTGAGCCCAGACAATAAAGATGCTGACATAGTCAAGAAAGTGTAGCCTGAAAAACAAAGAGCTCCAGATGCACTGTGTGCATGTGCCTGAGCCCAAAGCTGCTCCCATCCTGGCTGTTCCCCCAAAGGCTTGACTCTAGGCCAAGTAAAGCCCTCATTCCACCTGCCCTTCCTGTCATCTATTTATAACTAAGCAAAATGAATCCTTGAAGAATCTATTAGTTTCTCAGAACCATTTCATAGTCTAATCATTTAAATGTCCTGGATATATCATTATCTGTATATTTTTTAAATTAATGGACAATAGGATTTCTACCTCCTCTTACCCACTCAAAATGAAGCATGTAAAAGAATCATTGGTTTCTCTATGTCCCCTCGAAACAGAAAACACACTTTGAGAGTGTACTATTTTAATAGAAAATTGTGAAAGTCTGAACATGTCAAAATACATTTAAAATCACATATTTTACTTTGAAATATGTATCTAGAAGAGATTACTTTAATAGCAAAATCTATGAATGTAGAATTCAGAAAAAATAGGGCTTTTGAAACAGATTAGAGTTAAAATTCGAATTCCACAACTTACCAACCTAATAACCTGAGGGAAGTCACTTACTCTCCCTGAGCCTTGGTTAGTACAAGTCTATAAAATGGAACCAACTGCCAAGAAATGCCACAAGGATTAAATACAGTACCTGGCACAGGGCAGATATTCAGTGTATGTTAGTTCCTCTTCAATTCAGGGGCTACTAACTCACTAAAAGATTGCGCATACCACTTAATCTCTTCACAGTTTTCTTTCCAGTTCACAAAACATCTAAAAGGTAAAAAAAAACCATGCTGGGGTTTTAACAAACAGAGAATATAGACAATATTTACGTAAACTGAAAAACCACAGATTCTCTTTGATAGACTGGCTTATAATTAGACCATTTCATGAGCTGCTG
>NW_011906036.1:0-2048 GCF_000151845.1 Pteropus vampyrus
CCCATTTACGATGACATCAAAAAGAATAAAATATCTAGGAACAAATTCAACCAACGGGGTGCAACATGTGTACAATGACAACTGTAAGACATCGAAACACAGAACCGGAGAAGACACGTCAATGCGAAGACGCTCCGTGCTCACGGGCGGGAAGAGTTAATGTTCAGACGTCCGTACTGCTCAACCGATTGATCAAATGTGATCTGCATCAAAACTCCAAAGGCAGTTTTTACAGAAATAGGAAAAAAAAAAAACAATCCTAAAATTTGTACGGAACCACAAGAGACCCTGAATAGCCAAAGCCCCCCTGAGAAAGAACGAAGCTGGGGTATCACCCTTCCCGATTTCAATCTATACCACGAGCAGGAATGAGAACAGTGCGGGGCGGCACGCATCCGCGGAGGAGCACGGGCGCCCGGAAATAAACCCCCGCACGTCCGGTCGACGGGCGTCTGACTCGGAATCCAAGAACGCACCCTGGGGAAAGGAGACTCCCTTCGGTAAATGCTGCTGGGAACGCTGGACAGCCACACGCGAAAGCGGGGCACTGGACCCCTGCCTCACGCCATGAACAAAAGGCAGCTCGCGGTGGACACTTGACCGTAAGACCCGAAACCACGGAACTCCGAGAAGAAAACGCAGGCAGCGCTCTCCCCGACGGCGGTCTCGGAGGTGACGCTGCGAACTTGGCCCCGAAAACAGAGGCAGCAAAAGCAGAAAGAGACAAATGGGACGAGGACGTCGAACAAGCTGCGCGGCACAAGGGACCTTGGGGAAAGGGAAAGGCCACCGCGGAGAGGTGGGCGGAGGGAAGTCAGCTGCGGTCGTGCAGCTAGTGAATGGTGACGCACTAGCCAGAAGGTACAGAGATCTCGGTGACTCACGAGCAAAGCCACACGCACGGTCTGGTTCCACGATGAGCGAGGGACGGAGCAGACGTTTTCCCAAAGGAGACGCACACGTGGACAAGAGGGACGTGACAAGATGCCCAGCGTCGCTCGCCATCAGGGACACGACGGGCAGACCACAGCGAGGGCTCACCTCCCACGTGTCAGGAAGGCCTGCGTCCGTCAAGAGACGGGGCCGTGGGCGTCCCCCTCCGCTCCCGGGCGGTTGGTCCAGGCCGCTGGCCGGATGACAGGGAGGGGCTGACTTCAGCAAGAGGACGGCCGCGGGCCTGGGAAGGGCTTCGGACGACATCCCGCTTGCCCGGGGCCGCTCCCGAGGACAGCTCTCGCCGAAATTCCGACTCCGAGAAGCGAGGCGGACGGCCGCAGTGTGGACGAGGCTGCGGCGCAGCCAGGCGGGCACCGGGGGGGTGGGACAGGCGCCGCCCGACACCTCGTCAGGAGCGGACGGGAGGCGTCTGCCCGGAAGTCACTTCAGACACACAGAACCGAAACGCGACTAGTTCGAGGTAGCTCAGAGGCCGAGACGGGGAGCGAGGCGGCCCCCGTGAGTGGCCCGCCCAGCACCACGCTCTCCCGTCGCAGATCGGCCCCTCGGGCGCCCTGAGGTTGGGGGGGCTGGCCCTGCCCCCGCCCCGTCCCCAGCTCAAGCGGGGATCACACGGCCCAGGCCTGACCAACCAGAACATTCCACTTGATCAACTGGCTCCAGGGGACAGTGATGCGGGGCAGATGGGACACAGTCCCCAAGAGCTCTTGTCTCGCTCACCGGGGCGCTGGCGCTAGGGACGGGGTCGCTCTGGAGCTGACAGGGCCACCGCCGGGAGGGCGCAGAGCCAGGCGCAGAGCTAGTCCAGCCTCGGGGACCCGTCGGAGCCCCTGGGCCCAGCCATGCCGCCACCCACCACAGAAAGCCCAGAGCTGTGGGCCGGTAGCCCCCTTCCTGCCCCTGCGTCCGCGCGCTGCGTCCCTTCCAGGCCCGGCAGTCACCGCTCGCTCTGTTTCTGTTTTTATTTTTTCGAGCTCAAAACTCGCTCTGCACCCGAGAGAACTCTACGAAATGAGCGGCTCGGTGTCGACACACGGCATACGGCGGGCCGTGTCTGAGCTGCCGCTGCGGGCGGCGTCTTCGAGGCGGGT
>NW_011906037.1:0-2298 GCF_000151845.1 Pteropus vampyrus
GTGCTTTGTCATCATAACAGAGTTCAGATGTAGTTTATCAATGTTCCTATCCTGGAAATATTCAGTCAAGGTTATTTGGTCAAAAGATTCTATATAAAATTGAACTGCCTGAATATACATCGAAAGAAATGTACTGAGTCCTCAAAGGTTTATTGTTTATGTTTTCAGTTTAAAGTTATAAGTGAAGTATTTTAGTATACATACAACTGATGGTGATGGTATTAAATAAAACTGGATTCAAAAGCTGAGTAGAAGATCAAAAGAAAGTCAGGTCTGTGTTTTTCTTCAGCTTTTAAAATGCTATTTTTTTCCCATCTGTATCTTGGAGAACAGGTGACCACAAAGCAGAAGGCGTGCCCATGCCATGACATTGCACAATTAAAAGTTTCCTTTGCTCTGCTCAGCCCTATGAACTACTAATAAATCTAATACTAATAGATGTAATAGATGTGGGCCTTGCCCATATTTTCATAAAGGTCAGTTCTCTTTTGTTTCTCAATGTTAATACATTTACCCTCTGCCACACTTAAGAAGAATGACATAAACTCTTTGGCTTTGCCTCTGAAACCTATTTTGCACTACCAGTCTCCAGGACAAAAATTTTTTAAAAATGCTTTTTTATTGTCAATGATGCCTTTAAAAAAAAAAAAAAAAAGAGCTTTCTAGCTTACATAAGGAACGATCTGTGGTATTCAAAACTTAAAAACCAGTCGACCTATTCGAGGAAAAGAAAAGACTCCTTGCTTATTCTGTGAAGACACACCAAAATATGACATTAAGATTATCTGTCAGTTTGGTTTAGCTGATGCATTTCTAGCAATTGCAAGCTACACCGCTCATTTCTTTGGTGTGATATGTCTTTCAACAGATCTCTTGGCTACTTCCCACAGATGATGTACCACAATCCTCAGGGATTCGCTGACTAGAGAAGTTGAGATTTTTATTTGCATATATTCTGTTATCTAGACTGTTTTTGTTTTCTTATTTAGTGACCCCTTTCCTATCTTTGTTTTTTCCTCCCAAGCCTTAGTTCTCAGTACATTTTCTTAAATACAGGACAATGTAGAAAGCAGAAAATGTCCGTACGGTAATGTTTCACCCAAGTAATCATATTTCCATTATTTTTACTAAACCACAAGGCAATTTAGCTCAAAAACAGATAAATGGAAAATTTGAAACTGTATGTTCTCAGGTGTTTTATTATTAAAGAATAAAAGGCCATCAATGGAAAACAAAGATAGGAAAGGGGTCACTAAATAAGAAAACAAAAACTTTTCAGAAGCACCTTTCTATTTATTAGATGGGGTGCTGCCCGATTCATAAATCATTCAATAAAGCTGATTAGATTTTTTTTAAAAAAAAAACTTTTCTGTATGAAAGCTTCATCAATACTCAGGAAATACATGATTTTTAGGCATTTACAAATAAAAAGTCCCAACTTCCCTCCAAATTCCATAAAACTAAGTTACATCTATCACTAACGGTCCCCCTTAGACTATTTTCCAGCATTAATTATTATACAAATACACTTTAAAATACTTTGTAAAAACAACAAAGATAAATGTCTGAAAGATCAAAGAAACATTTTTAAAAACCTAGATATAGCTTTTTTAAGAAATAACTGCCAGATTTTGCTGCTGGAAGATTTCACAGAACAACTATATCACATTTTTCATACAATTGTACCCAGAAAGACATTTATATTGTATGATATTTTTAATACCACATCTTTTTATTTCACATTTATTTGCTTGTACTTACCAGTAAACTAAGTAAAATAAAATTATAAATATATAGAATATACAAAATGAGATTCTGTTTGGTTCACATTTTAACATTACCTTTTTACACCATCTACCTCTGGATCTTCAATGAAAAATCTTTTGGTTTGAAAATCATCTTCGCCAAAAGACAGTTTCTAGAGCTTTGGAAAGTTGTCACACTAATATCATCACAAAATGAAGTGGCACAGAGCAGCTTAGGAAGATACATGAGAATGGGTGTTTTATTACATTTCTGTACCAGATCATTGTTTCTAGGAGGTAATCCATAAATTTTTAATCCCTCTAGTGTTCTTGAGCAATGTAAAAAGGACTGCTCCTGACCTAATTCAACCTCTTTTATCACGGTAGTGGCAATAATTATATTGTGCAATTGGTGCACTTTTATTAGGAAATTGGTCATTCTATTATTTGGGGGGTTAATGTTTTTTGAATGGCAAAGTGTAACTTATACTCTTCTCTCTAGATGATGAATATTAAGATCTCTTTCAAGGTCCAGAACAGGCAATGTTTTTTT
>NW_011906038.1:0-1018 GCF_000151845.1 Pteropus vampyrus
CCTGGAGGGCTCGGAGCAGGGGCCGCAGCCCCGCCACCCAGCCTGGTGCGGGAGGGACAGCATCTCAGCGCCCCTGGCCGCCTCCCTTCCCCGCGACACTGACAGACGGGCGGGGGTGCCCTTTACCCGTCTCTCTCCCTGCGCGAGCGCGTTTCCTTCCTCCTGCCGCACGAAGCGGATTGTTATAGCAGAAGCGAAGCGACGGCCACGGGCAACAGGCGAGCTCTGTCGCATTTAGTATTTCCCAAGCACCGCGACACAGACCGCGATTTCAAAGGAAAATACAGGATGGTCGTGGGAAAGGAATCTGTAGAGAACACATGGAAAGGATTTTTGGAGCCTCCCCAAAGCAATAGCATGAAAGCGGTTTAATAGCGACACAGACTAGATTCCCAAGGTCGGTAATTGCCTTCTCCCTCGTCGCACAGAGTCACCAACTGGAGGAGTCACAGAAACATTCAAAGCCCCCACCGAGTCACTAACAAAACTTGCTTACGCTTACTTCATCATTCAGCCTGCAGACAAGACAAACACCAAATTCCCGACCTCTTTCTAACAGCCTCTTTCCCTAACGATTTCCTCAGATCTGTCCGGGACAGGCTAATGTGATGAGTATGACAGTGACTTCCGATTCATCCCAATGTGCAGAAACAAAATTCTGGCTAAACCCCATAACCTCTTAGTACGTCACCTTCTGCCATCCCTAATCCACACAGTGCCCCTCCAGAAAAAGCCAGGGACGGCCACTGTCCCCGGTGGCTGCATCAGGACATGTGAACTGGGGGTCGGTGAGGCCGGAACTAATATTGCCTTCTGCCTCCTCAAACACCTGTCCGCCCGGGGCCTGCTGATGTCCTCACGACATGTCTCCTTTTAGGAGAATCAGAGACATTAGTTGTTGAACTCGATTTGCTAATATTTCGTTGAGGCCTTTTGCATCTACGTCCGTCGAGGTTATTGGCCTGTAATATTCTTCTCTCTGTGGCATCCTCATCTGGTTTTGGTATCGGGGTCATGC
>NW_011906039.1:0-2642 GCF_000151845.1 Pteropus vampyrus
CATTAAGGCGCTGTGCACGGTACAGGGTGCACAGAGACAGCATGGCAATGGTTTGGCTCTAACCCTGATAGCATAAGTAAGAAAATCAACTGTTAGAGAGCCACGAAGAAACAAAGAGCAGAATACTCCGCTCATTCACTCCTTCAGTGAGCATCAGCTGAGCACCCACTTGTTGCTAGATGCAGTGCCAGGTAATGGAGATCCGGCAGCAAAACACCGGAAATCCTTGCCATCTTGGTACATGCGTTCCAAGGACATAATTAGAATATGAAGCCAGTTGGGAAGTAAGTGCCACGGAGAACAACAGAGCAGGAAAGGAGGTTGGGGAGTGGGTCACATCGAGGAGAGTCTTGAAGGAAGTGAGTATGAAAGCCAGGCTAATATGTCAGGGAAAATCCAGAATGGCAGAGGGGACAGTGAGGGTAAAGGCCCTGAGGGGGTGGGCTTGGCTTGCTGGAGGCAGGAGCGGAGAAAGTGAGGGGAAAAGTAGTAGGCAAAAGGGTCAGAAAGGCAGTGAGGGCAGATGGGGTAGCGCCTCATGGGCGACTCGACTCTGGCTTTTACTCTGAGCGAGATGAGAGCCACTGGAGTGTTCTGTGCAGGGAAGGGATGTGATCTGACCTTTTTGGAGGGTCACTCAGGCTCGTGAGTGGAGACCAGACTATAGCGAGTAGCCAGGGTAGAACCCAAGTAGTCATGGTGGAGCTGGTACACAAATGATTTTCAATATAAAGTGGATATAATGCCAATGGAGTTGCTAATCGCACGTAGGATGTAAGAAAAAGAGGGGACCCATGAGTAACTGCAAGGTTTTTGACCTATACAATTGAAAGAATGGATTTATCATTTACTGAAATGGAAATACTACAGGAGGGTTGGGTTTGGGGAAAAGATCAAGAGTTTAGATTTGGTCACATTCAACTGGAGGTACCTGTTTGACACCCAAGTAGAGTCGCTAAGCTGGCTTCCCTCCTCTCTCTCCCCACCTCCTACAAGGTAAAGTCTTGATTAAGCCCCATGGTGGCCTATGCTTCTTTTGGTCTTTCCTCTCCCCCATCACTGGGGAGCACTGTCAAACATCCTTACAGATCCTGGGTTATCTCCTTTGCCCTCCCTCCTCTCCCAGGGTCTGCCTTTATCGCATTATACTTACAACTTCCCCATAGAGTCTTGAGCTACATCCATCTCATAAGGGCTTAAGAGGAGAGGAAGACTCATTTTCCTATTTTCCCCATCTCTGCAGTGAGGAGTGCCTGGAGTCCTGCAAGGCTTGTGAACATCTGCTTCAGTCCATGATTCCTCCTAAGGGGTTCAGTAATAAAATGGTATTTTAGACCGCTAGCTAGGTCTTGGGTAGCTGTGGAAATGTCAGAGGTTGGTCAGATTGTGGAGATCATCTGGCCCCTGGGAGCATGGGCTGTGACCCTTTGGAAATTTTCTGACAAGCGTCACCCTTGCTCCCTACACAGCAGTGACACTTTTGTGCATAGTGGCATGTGGTGGCGATAAAACTCAGCCCTGGGTGTAACTGACAGGGAAGTTGTGTGTTAGAATGTTTTGAGTTAAGAAATGGTCTGACATTTCAATTAATACATGTCAATAGGCCAGGGTAAAATAACGAAGAGGTAGCTTTTTGGAAAATGGAGTCTTGTTCTCTATCAAGGTGCCCATGCATCTTCCTTGAATAACTGCAATCTAAATTAATTTATCCACCCATATATCCAGGTTTCTATATAGAGAGGACCGTCTTTTACTAAACTAAAGGGTAACGAATTATTATTTTTAAAATATGGGTGCCCAGTTGTTCCAGCACCGTTTATTGAAAGGATTATTTTGGCTCCATTGTACTGCTTTTGCTCTTTTCTCAAAGATCAGTTGACTATATTTATGGGGGGAGGGTCTATTTCTGGGCTGTCTATTCCATTTTTTTGGTCTACTTGTCTATTCCTTTGCCAACACCACATTGTCTTGATTACTGTAACTTTATATTAGTCTTAAAATCAGGTAGTATCAGGCCCCCAAATCTTCTCCTTCAAAAATGTGTTGGTTATTCTGAGTTTTTGCTTCACCATATAAACTATAGAATCAGCTTTTTGGTAGCTACAAAATAACTTGCTGGTATTTTAAGACTGAGTTGAATCTATAAATGAAGTTGGGAAGAAAGGACATCTTGACAATATTGAGTCTTTCTGTCCATGAACATGGAACATCTTTCCATTTGTTTAGTTCTTCCTTGATATCTTTCATCGGATTTTATAGATTTTTTTTTTTGTAGATTCCCTCATATAGATCTTATACAAACTTAGTTATATTTATACCAAAGTATTTAATTTGGGGGGCTACTAACGTAACTGGCATTGTATTTTTAAATTCAAATTCCACTTGTTTATTGCTGGTATAGAGGAAAGCAATTGATTTTTGCCTATTAATCTGCAACCTTCCTATAATTGCTTATTAGTTCCAGGAGGGTTTTTTTGTTGTTGTTGCTTCTACACAGATGATCATGTTATTTGCAAACAAAGACAGTGTTCTTTCTTCTTTCTAGTCTGTATACCTTTTATTTCCTTTTCTTGCCTTACTGCATTGGCAAGGACTTCCAGTATTGATGTTGAAAAGGAGTGTTGAGAGGGGACATCCTTGCA
>NW_011906040.1:0-2485 GCF_000151845.1 Pteropus vampyrus
ATGGCATCAGCAGCCTAGTATGAAATAATGCAGCATGGTTCTTAAGAGATTCACAACTGCAAATTTATTATCTACCCATACGAGTTTACACTAAGACTCCTCATGCTTTCCTAAGATTTCAGGACAGCACAGTGTCTATAGCATCTTGGCAACGCTGGGTAAAGTCGATCCTCAGCCTTCTTTTCCCAGGCTCAAATTTCCCTCTTAACAGGACCTGGTGATGAAACCAAATTCATCTTTACAATGAAATCTCAGTCTAAGGAATAGGAAGATTGGGCCTGAGAAACAAAAGTCTTTTTGAAGGTGCTCAGGGAGTGGAGGCTAGCATCCTTGGGATGACTGGAGATCTGGGCGCAACTAGTCCAGGTTGTTTGGCCAAAGACAGAGGAGACCGCAGAACTAGTTGGCAGAAGTTGTTTTTCTAATGACTCATTTTCATCCTAAAAAGGAGTCAAAGTTCTATGAGCAATATAGTACTGTATGAAGTTTAAGAAGATAATCTACATGTCATGCAGCTTTACATAATCAAGGGAATATGACAAGGACTTACTAAAATACTTTTACTATAAAATTAATCCTCTTTATAAAACTTTTAATTGGATAGAGGGAGATCAACATAACAGTATTAAATTACTTGAGTGTGTTCTATTCACTCACTCTTTCAGTCATGTACAATCATTTATCTTATCCACTCTCTAACTTCGAGGTGGCTGATGCTCTGACTCTATGTGCTTCTTAAGCAGGAGTTACATATTATGTCAAGATTGTGCCTATTTAATACTTTCTGCCCTGCCAAAATACCTAATCCACCTTATCTCAAACTTTAGTAACCAGAGGGATCTCAAGCACTATCATGCCTTCCTTTCTCTCTGCTGTGCTGTGGCTCCCTAGAACCAAGATGCACTGTATCTGTTTGTGTACCTAGAAATATACTCACCTAGTGAAAACAAACATTTACCAAATGCCTCCTAGAACCAAGCACTGAGTAAGGAATTGAGGATATAGCATTAGTTCTAAAAGACTATTGCACCCAGATTTTACCATCTTGTGAGAGACAGGTATGTAAATATGCGATCGGAACATACTATGGGAATTTCTGTGGTAGAGTCACTCACTACTGTGAGGAGTACCCTAGCAGCAAGGAGACAGTGGGGTCAGTGGGATAAACAGGGGGAGGTAATGCTGAAATTAAGTAGATAACTCTAATGATGTTGTAGAATTGGTACGTAAGCTAAACCTTCATTTCCTATCTCCATTACTCTAAAAGTGTAGCTTCTCATCTATTTACAAATTTCTATTTTCCTTAATGGTTATTACATTGAGGGGTTTTTTTTTTGTTTTTTTTTTTTCTGGATATTACCTTACTACACATGTCCTGGCTCTTACAATTCTCTTAATGCTCTTTATTAAGGGCAAAGTTATCAATTTCCATGATTATTTCTTCTTCTTTTTTCATTCGTTTGCCAATATGTAGACCTAAGCTACATTTAGCACGAACCTGGCTTAATTTTAATTCCCCGGTGCTAAAATGGCAGATATACTTAAAATATACATCCTGACAAAAATGAACTTGGGCTCTGCTACCTCTACCTCTGTTTTAAGCACAGCTGGCATTCTATTAATAAATGGAAGGCATTATTTTAGTTACTTTCCCAAGCATAGACACTGACACATCTTGTATTCACATTTAGTGCTAACGCATTCTGTACTCTCATAATGCAAAATTTCAAGAGAAAAGAAAGTGTCTAATTTCCCCCTTTTATATCCTTATTTTAATACATGACTACATTGTTTAATATTCAAAACCTATTAGCTACTCTATCATAATTTTTTAAAATAGAAGTATCAGGATATTATCTGAATCCAGAATTGTCATCCAAAACATGTTAAACTGAAATTTTACAAATGTTAGCTAATGTGTGCATTTTTACAATATTTGCATCATCTTCTTTTCTTGAATGACATTATATTACAAAACCTAAGCAACAAATTAATAGCAAGCTAAATTTATATATTTTTAAGGTAAAAAAAAGGTAAAAAAAAAAAAAAAGGGAAAAGTTCCTCCTTAAAACAAAATTAATTAAAAAGGAAGGGCCGAAGGAAGGCCCAAAAAAAAAAAAAAAATTTAAACACTCGCACATACTAGCCTCCAGGTCTATGTCTTTGTTCAGTTGCTCCAAACACTTAATTATATCTAAGGACTTAAATGACTATAAATCTGACATACTAGACATTTAGAATTTTAGAGAATAGGTAAGATTTTTTTGTAAAACAAATTAATATAGAAAATATCATTTGCTGGTGGACACCATCTATTGACCCAATAATGCTGCCCAAGAAACACCCAAAAAACTTCAGTGGAACGCAACAAGAAACACTTATTTTTTTTGCTCATCATCTATGGGTTATCTGGGCAGTTTTGGTATCAACTTGGCTCTTTTACACGACTCTGAGTCAAGGAGGTGGTTCTGCTGAGCTAGGCTGG
>NW_011906041.1:0-1692 GCF_000151845.1 Pteropus vampyrus
CTCATCCCGTCTTCTCCTAGTCTCATCTCTATTAGTAACACCTTGCATTAGTGTGGTACATCTGTCACAACTGATGAGGCAATATCCAAAACTATGAGCTTGACCATAGTTTACCTTAGGGTTCACTTTTTGTGTTCTGTGGTTTTTGACGAACGTGTAATGCCATGCATCCACCATTACAGTATCATACAGAATAGTTTCACTGCCCTAAAAATGCCCTGTGCTCTATCTCTTCATTCCTCTCTTCCTTCTTCCTTGTAAACCTTTGGCCATCAGTGATTTTTTTGCTGTCTCCATTGTTTTGCTCTTTCCAGAATGTCATAAAGTTGGAATTATACAGTATGTAGCCTTTTCAGACTGGCTTCTTTCACTTAACAATATGCACTTAAGATTCCTCCATGTCTTTTTGTGGCTTGATTTGCACGGACACACTCTCTCTCTCTTTCTCTCTCTCTCTCTCAACAGCTGAATAATAAATGTACCAGGTTGTTTATCCACTACCTATTGAAGGACATCTTGGTTACTTTCCAATTTTGGCAGCCCTCGTTTTTCAAAACTGAAATGCTAGTTTAAATGGAAAGTCCTAAATTTCATTCAATTATCTTATAGAGCACATTATTTATTATTTATTAAATTAATGTATAGGAGTAGGTAAAGGGAGTCATGGGAAGTCAAATAAATTGAGATACAATTTTTAAAAACACAATCCAGCTTAAAAATTGTATTATTTTTAATTTAAGTATCTATATTTCTTTGAGTGTCTTATCTGGTATCGGGGGTAGATTTATGCCTCTCTGTAAAATTTATTGAAGAGATTGATAGTAGCAATAACTATTACAGGAAATAGAGACAATAACAACTATTTGCTTTGGCTCAAAAGAGGGGAAAATAGAAATAAACTGCAAATTTAATGCACTGGTAGTCAGCTGTTGAAAAAAGCTGTGCTTATACATAACAGTGAGTATACAACAGTTTATAAATCATATTTAGGGCATAGGGAACTTTCAGAAGGAAAAATAACCAAAATTAACGGGGTTCTATACAGAACTCTTCCCTCTTGATTCTCCCCACACCACCTCCACTTTCTGATTCTTCTCCATTCCATGAAAATTGGTACAAATTTAAGTGTCAGTAGAAGAATTGCATGAGTAGTTAACAGCCCACTCTGCAGAGAGATTTCAATTAGTTTGTTAATCCAGGTTATCTCCTTATATTCTTCCCTTCTCTTTAGCAGGCCTATGAGAAACTGTAGCTCAGGTAAGAAGTAAGTGTTGAACATATGCTCAGGATTTTCAGGGGTGGACACCACGAAAGTATGAAACATGATCTTGCCCTTTAAAGTTTACAATCTACATAGGGAAAAAAGATGTGGATACGTGCCACAATACTGAGCAATATTGCACTGTATGTACTTAAATGATAGTTACACACAGTTTACTAGTTAGTGAACTAATGCAGATGGGAGATAAACCAATGAGATTCAAGGCCATCACAGTTAAAATAGAATTGAATTGGACTATCAGGAGCAGGTAGTATTTAGATATTCAGGGCAAATAGAGGACTCCGGAGTTGGGGCAGAGACAGAGTGCTCTAGTATCGATGAGAAGGCCAGCAGGATTGGTGGAAGGTACTAAGAACAAGCCATTTGATCTAAATCTAGTCTTTAGAAGGGACAGTATTCTAAAGAATAGT
>NW_011906042.1:0-1613 GCF_000151845.1 Pteropus vampyrus
ATTCTTAAAACATTTGGAGATGAGTCTGTTACCCTCAATTTGTAGTGAATAATTCTTTCAAGGAATTACATTGGAGCTAGCCACGAAAAAAAAAAGCAGCTTTTCCTAATATTTGAAAGGCCATATTTATGCTTAAGAGGTTTTTTTTGTTTGTTTTTTTTTACCTTGAGCTATGTGAGGTTGGCTGTTAAATGCTCCATGTGGTTCAAAAAGAGATATTGGGAAGGTTTTGGAGCTATTTGCAGTAGTATCAACAACAAGCAGGATCAGAGGTTTGTAGGCTTCCTTCTCCCCCCCCCCACTCCCGCTCTGCAGCAGCCCCACCCCCCATCTCTGCTGAACTGCTCATCGGTGGGGCTGCTGCCCAGGGAGCATGACTCTGAGAGGGTAGAGATGCCCTCTACCATGGTCTTGTTTGCATCCCTAGCATTGAGCACTGGCTGGCAGAGTTGGCACTCAGTAAGTATTTAAAACATGAATGAATAAACATAAAAAGTTCTTTGAACAAGAGAAGAGAAAATTTAATCCCCCTAGATTACTAATCAGATATTTTTACAGTGCCTTTGACTGGTTAATTCGAAATTGCGTTTGAAATACTAAAGAACCAAGGCCCAATAAAAGCAGACAAGGACTTTGGGTGTCCAGAGATCTCAGTTTTCTGGGAAGTACCACTAAGTGCTTCTATGATTACATTAAAAGTAAATATCAATGTTTATTTGGCCAGTGCTCTGATTTAACTACAAATTCTTCTTGATTTTGGGTTACATTTTGATTTACATAAGACAATTTGAAATCTAGGTGTGCATACTTGGAAGTTATTTTTGGATAATTTTTGGTACTTTAGATATTTTACAGATTAAGAAAGGTTTCTGACCCTAATAAGCTTAAGGGAGATTTTCTTACATTGGTGATGGTAAATGATTTTCATCTCATTTGCCAGTTTTAATGGATTGATTTCCCTATAATGTCAGATTGAGAAGGATTCTGAGGCCAACCCAGAACCCTGTACGGAAGGTTACCACATGTGATTATCAGTGTCTTCCTTAGCTAATACATGTATGGGGATCATTTCCGTTTCTGTTCTATAAATAATAATATAAGATTAGAAATACCTCTTCTATGACTAGAGACTGAATACAGCCAAGGTCTGCAAACCAGGGGATGATTAGTAAATACATTAACATAGTCATTTTGAAGGACAGTTATCTGTTATCTTGATGGCAAATGGCCTGAAATAAAATTATTGAGGAAGTCTGGTTTCTTGGTAGAAACATGAAGATCTAAATGAACACAAACACAAGAAGTCACTGATGAGTCTGCTGAACCTGGAAGAAAGGTTAATAAGCTTGGTGGGGGTAAGAGCCCAGGAAATGGTGCCAAATAACCACAGTTCAGCAGCTACTCATCAACTGGGTGTCTTTGGGCAACACAGCCTCTTTCTCTGGGACTATGTCCTCATCTCTAAGATATGGATAATAAAACCTGCTCTGTAGGTGATAATAAGTATATATACTACATATATGTATATATACTGTATATAAATAGATAGATAGATACATACATACATAGATAAAGGGTCTGGATAGAGAGCTACTCAAACAAAAGCCATTTAT
>NW_011906043.1:0-1927 GCF_000151845.1 Pteropus vampyrus
TCTTCCTCTTTGTCTAATACTAAAATTGTTAGAGATTGCTTGGGAGCCACAACCTTGATGCCTGACTTGGAAATTCTTTCAATCTTATTGCTGTTTTCTTAATTTTTTCTAGGCTAGAGCAAATCTTACCCAGGCTTCAAATCTTTATTCCGGACAAGTACAGCAGCCTGGTCAGACAAATTTTTATAACACTGCCCAGTCACCGAGTACTCTCCAGCAGGTAAACTATGGCATGGTAAATTTCCTCAATTTTCTTTATTATTATCATTATCATTATTATTATTATTGTTGTTACTGCTTTTGTTATTGTTTGGGAATTTAAACAGAACCAAGATGGGGAGTAGTGCAGAGGTTTTCTCTGAGGTGTCCTGGGAAATGGCATCCACACCTCCACTTCAAGCAGCCGTTTATCTCTCTTTTTTAAATGGGTTTCCCTGTAATTGTTTATTTTAACAAAGGACCCCATGAATATAAACTTTTGAAAGCCATTGTTCAGGATTCACGGTTACATGTAAGCGCAGTAGAGACGAAGACGGACGAGACCGTCGTGCTGGTTAATGCGGTCCGTAGGGCGGTGGCAGAGTGTGCCAGAGGGCCATGCCACGCACGTGTCTTAAGTGTGCGAATGTAATCATTTTCAGTGAAAACTATTTTTTTTTAACTATCTCCTCCAGCGGTATCATTAATCGGCTTCCTCTTTAAAAGTTGGCGGAGGCTGAGGGCGGGAAAGGCGAGCCTGTAGACATTTTCTCACAACTGTGTTTGGTGGCGATTTTACAGATTACCGTTCGTAAATATCTTATGACCTTCAGAACAAATTGATGTTTGGGAAGTTGTGACTGCTTTTTTAAATTGTATCCCCGTGGTTTTATTGTATTTTGTGGTTATTTGACATGTCTTGTGCATTCATTCAGAGGTAGTCATAATTTTATCTGTTACATAGTTTCTCCACTGCTAATCTGTGTTATTGTTGCACCTTTTTAACAATGGAGATAGTCACTAAGCAAAAGATTTGTGAGATATGTTAGTGTTAGTAGATGGATGTATTCTATTTAAATCTTACTCAGAAAGTATTGGGAGGGTCGTGTGTGTAGTTGTAGGGATACATTTAGCAGGCTCCGGGCAAGCAGATGGCTGCAGTCTCTGTTGCTTGCGTTCCAGGTTACAGTGCCTCTGCCAGCATCCCAGCTCTCCTTGCCTAATTTTGGATCCACGGGGCAGCCGTTGATTGCTCTGCCCCAGACTCTGCAGCCCCCGTTACAGCACACCACCCCCCAGGCGCAGGCCCCCAGCCTGAGTCGGCCGGCACAGGTCAGCCAGCCTTTCAGAGGATTGATCCCCGCGGGAACACAGCACAGCATGATCGCGACCACCGGCAAAGTGAGTGGGGAGAGAGCAGCCGCTGCTTTGAGAATTCGAGGCCACGTGTGTAGAGGTGCACCTCTGCATCGTCTGTGCAGAGAAAACGCGTCGGGTCTCACCGCCCTCTGGGACATCCCGAACCCTAACGTGCTTATTTTTTAGCGACTTACTTTTAATGTGTTTCGCCCCCTCTGTTTTTAACGAGTAATAAAGAATTTACAAATTTTGTGGGAGAATTGGATTTACACAGTCTCAGACTGTTCAGCCACAAATTTGTCCTTCTTAAGGCCATGGTATTTGAAAGCTAATCACAGGGTTTCGGGATTCGGATGCTTTGCCCTTTGCTAGAGTAAGTCTTTTCATGTCATATATTAAACACAGCTTGTTAGCTTGTGAAGTTGCAGAAATGGTAAGTTTATTTTGTGCTCTCTCTCAGATGTCCGAAATGGAACTGAAAGCCTTTGGAAGTGGCATCGACATGAAACCAGGCACACCTCCCATCAGCGGCAGAAGCACCACACCCACCTCTAGTCCCTTCCGGTAAAATGGGTGTTTACACTTGCTT
>NW_011906044.1:0-2041 GCF_000151845.1 Pteropus vampyrus
TTTAGGGAGCTCTCTGGAACGTCAGCCAGGTGAGCGGCTCGGGACAAGGACAAGAGAGGAGGATGGATGAGTGGAGAGCCCTGTGCTCAGGGAGCTCGCCACTCAGTGACCCAGGACACCAGGTCCAGTCGAGATGACACGATGTGGGGTCTGGTGAGGACTCCAGGTCAATGCCAAGCATCAGTATCTTTGGAAAAGTCTGGAAAATCACAGTCTTTGGAAAACCAAGTAGAGACTCCGAGCTCCAGCCTTCCGCCTTCATAGCGTCCCCGGCACATAGCCGACTGGTCTCTGCTTAATTCCTCCAGTTCTGAGGAGCTTGCTTCTACATGAAGCAGCTTTTTCCTGTTGCACGTTACCAAAACCTGTGTCAGATTTCCCCAAGGCCATGTTTTCCCAGCCATACTAGGACTCCCACATCTGTCCTTCCACCTGATAGTGACAACCAACCTTGTGATTTAGGCCAGGCATAGAGCGTCCACTTGACCAAGCAGTTATACTCAGACTCGGCCAGGTTCAGCGGACCTTAGCAAAGACAAGACTAGAACTCAGGCCGCTCAGTTCCTGGCCTGGTGGCATTTTCATCATAGATCTCTACCATCGTGTTGAGATTTCAGCTTTCTGAATCTGAAATGTACCAACCAGCTAACCTTCCCAGCAAACCCGAGTGAGAAGGTGAGGGTTGGAACCATGTGCTCCAGACTTTCCATCTTCCTGAAGAACAAGCCAGTTGCCCAGGCCATGGGCTGAGTCGATGGGGCAGTGAGCTGAGGGGCAAAAGGAAACCTGCCCTTTGCGGAGATGCCGAGTCAAAGCTGTTCCTCTGCACTTAGATGATTTTTCTGTAGTGAAGGGATGACACCATCCCCATGCCGTGGTGCTTCGTCCAGGAGAGACGGACGCAAAGGCAGTGCTGGCTGGTGGAGGACAGAGACAAACCCATGTGACGAGTCCAGCACAAACACCTCTCCCTCCAACAGGAGCCGGACAGAGATGAAAACCAGGTCCGTACCAGCAGATGTGCCTCCAAGACTTCGCTAATGTACAGTAGAGAAGGGGTAGGACTTGGGAGGTCCCCATTTTGCTGTCACCTCATTCACCCTGTCTGGCTTGGAGACTGGGTCCCAAATGTCATAAGTCTAATGTAGACCTGCTTCTGGCAGAAAAAAGTATACATTCTATGCTGCCCTCGCTGAACCTAGTATTTCTTAGCATTTAACACAGTTCTAAAGATCTGGAAAATCCATAGTCTTAAGTTCTATGGTTCCTGATACAGGTAAGGTGGCTTCAATTACATAATTAGAGAAAAACAGTTATGCGGGATTCGGGGACCCAGTCCAGGGTCTGAGGACAGTTTGGGTGGCCATGGTCCGAAGTCTGTGATTGCTGTTACTATTCAAAAGAAGCAGGATACAAAGACTTTTCAAGAAGCCATAAGCAGTCAGCAGGTACTAAGTTTTCCTCAGCTCCTTCGCCAGAAGCATGTTTTCTCGGACAGTGCGTAGCTTAGTCCTTCTGTGGTGATATGGAGTCACTCCCACATGAAGGACATTTGACTACGGGGTAGTCAAATGGTTCCCAAAAGGGCGTCATTGATCAAATACCGTGAGGTCTCTGGAACACGGAAGATTACAAGGGCCGGATGTGAAAGGTCCATATCATGCCTTGCCCAGGACGTTCTTCTCCATTCATTGTCCTCAGACAAAATGGCACTTCCTCGGAAGATCGACCAAGTGACCTGTCGAATCCTTTGCCGGCATTCAGAGCACTATGGATGAGGTGGAGTGACTATATCTGTTTTTCGTGGGAAGTTGATCTGGTGCCGCCATAAATCAGGCAGGAATACTGGGGCTCTACATCCTCTCCCCGCAAACGGAGATGGAATGCGGACGAATGATATACTCTACCTCTGCTATTTCTCTGTGTCCCTCCTACTTAATTTGAAACCAGTCTCTAAGAAGAGTGATGTCTTTATTTAGACCTAATCCACAAAATGCAGTACAGGGCAGGAGATGTGGTTTTGCACGTACACATGGAGAAA
>NW_011906045.1:0-1834 GCF_000151845.1 Pteropus vampyrus
AAAAAAATTGTATTTTTTTCCTGTTAGAGTGTGTGTGTGTGTGTGTGTGTGTGTGTGTGTGTGTGTGTGTATACTCTTCTTGATTTATGCTGCATTCACTAGAACCCACGAAGCAATGCTGGAAAAAAAATAGCAAAAGCAAACACACCTGTCTAGTTCCTGATTTAATTTTAAATGGCTTTACTCTTTCAACACTTAGAATAATATTTACTATTGGGCTTTGGTGTTTTTAATACATTTGACTGGTTTCTTCTAGTGCTATTTTATTAGGATTATCATGAGGAATATCTGTGGATTTTTATCAAATATCCTTCAGGTTCCATTGATATGATCCTACATCTTTTTCCTTTTAATGTGTTGTTCTCATCCTTTTGAGTGTCCTGTAGCAAGAACAAAACACAACAATTTTCCTGTCTTATTAGTTTTACTATTTTTTTTTTAAAAAAAAAAACAAGGATTCTAACTGTTTACTTGGGTAAATTATCTGAAACTAAGAGGCCGGGAGAACACAACATGAGTCTAATAAGCTAAAACATAAATGTAGACACCCTTAGCTCACAGAGCTATTTCCTCTCAGATCAGCTCAACTAAGCAAAACTACAAATAAAAAATAATTATTTGGGACAGTAATCATGTAGTGGGTCAGAGCGCGAATTTCTGTTTCAGACAGATCTGAGTCCAGATCTTGGTATTGTCACTTGCAAACCAGGTTACTTCAAGTAATAAAAATGCCTAGCATTTATTGAATTTTTACTGTATTTTCTAACATTTTATGTGGATTCATTCTGGTTACTTGCTTCCTCTCATTCTTCTCCTTTACTAAACAGAGACCATTGTATCTATTTCACAGGGTTGTTGTAATATGAATTGCAAGGAAGTCCAAAAGGTTTGCTCTATACTCTCAGTAGATTTTTTAAAAATAACAAAGACTTTTATTTTTCCTTTTTAACTGCCAAAAGTTAACTTACCATGAAGCAGAAGGAGTCACTTGTGTGGTTTCTTGGCCAAATATCCAAAACCCCTTATCCTGTGGAGGTGAGGTGGAGGTTTTCTTTTGCCTGCTGGCCTTGAGCCTTTGCTCATGGTCAGGCACACCTTCCCTGCTGACCACGGTCTGTGGGCACTACCTTTTCCTCACCACAAAAGACTGAGCAAGAAATAACAAAAGTGCCAACAGACCACATTCTCTAGGGATTCCTCTAGGGACAGAGACTTATGAGGTTCCCGAAATTTGAGCCTGTTCAGTGTGTGGGATGAGAACCTACTCTGGGCTTCCTTAGCCCTCCCACCCACTCTGCTTTCTCACCTTCGAGGATGAGACAGGCAGCTCCTTGATAACCCAATCTCCAGATCCATTCTCCATGCGCCCCTCATGGCATTACTCACTCATTGGCTGAGCAGAGGCCTTGGGGCATGCTATTCCATCTTTCTTCCCAGTGTCGGGGTCCCAGTGGTTGGCTTCTTGTCACAACCTCCCACCATTGGCTTATAATTGAGGACTGTGCTCTTGATCCAGACTTGCAATAACTGGCTTCATCATGCTACAGTCCAGCATTCCCTCATTTGGCTTCCTACTACATTTCCCCAGGCTGCCAGATGATTTACTGATCTGCGCCCAGGCCCCCTTTTGACTTCAGTTCCTGCTTAGGAATCCAGGATTCCCTGTAAGCTGATCTCTTAGACCCGGGGGCAGACTTTACCATGGCTCTAGCTTCGGGGTGGTTTGTCTCAGTCTTGGTGGAACTCCAGTCTACATTACTCTTTACATTTGCACATTTGCTAGCAGAGCTGGTACTGCCAGCCCTTGGAGACCTCATGTTACCAATTCTCCCAC
>NW_011906046.1:0-1940 GCF_000151845.1 Pteropus vampyrus
CAGCATAAGGTACCACCTCTCAGCTGGCTTTTTGCAGAAGTAGAAAAGCTGATCGTAGAATTCACATGGAACTTCAAGAAACTCAGAATAGCTAAAACAATTTTAAAAAAGAGAAACTAAGTTGACATGCTCACATTTCCAAATTTCAAAACTAACTGCAAAGCTGTTGCAATCAATACTATAATAAAGTAATTGACTGGAATATGGCAATCAGTTATAGTCAGTAAACAACAATGTATAGTATCGTCATAAGGATAAACATATAGGTCAATAGAATATGATTCAGAGTCTAGTATAAATTTTTCCATTTATGGTCAATAAATTTTCAACTAATGCAATTCGATGGGAAAAATTTATGTATTTTATTACCTTCCAAATTTATTGAGGTATAACTGAAAAAAAATTTTATATGTACAACCTTGTACAACATTGTCTTTTTAAGATATATTACATGAAAATTTAATATATATATGTTGTAAAACACATATAACATCAAGTTAATTAACACATCCATCACTTCACAGTTACCATTTTATTGTTTTTGTGTTTATTTATGGTGAGAACACTTATCTTAGCAAATTTCAATTACACTATATAGTGTTACTAACTATATTCACCATAATGAACATTAGATCTTCAGAACTTATGCATCTTATAACTGAAAGTTTGTACCCTTTATCCAATATCTCCTCCATTTCTCCTGACTTTCAGCCCCAGGCAACTGTCACCATTCTGCTCTCTGGTTCTATGAATTTGACTTTTTTACATTTCACATATATGCGAGATCATACAGTATTTGTCTTTCAGTGTCTAGCTTATTTCACTTAGCATAATGTCCTTCAGGTTCATCCATGTAATAAGCAAAAACTTTAAAAAATGTTGGGACAACTGGATGTTCACATCATGCAAAAAGATATAGTTGGGCTTTTACCTCACACTATATACAAAAGTTAATTAAAATTGATATTGATTAAAACTGAATAATAAGATAGAAGCTCAGATGACTACAGAAAGGAATAATTCTCTCCTGTGAGAGTTTATCAACTCCCAAAGTTCTTCAAGCTTTAGTGACATTTTTTATTTTTTAGATTATTTAAAACTTTTTTTTGCCTATAAGCATAAAATGAAGAGCAGGTTAGACTGTAACAGAATGTATCAGAAGTTGCTAAAGAGCAAGACTGGATTGTGGTAGGTATGCTATTTTAACTTATTTATAACATTATTAGTTTATTATATTTCTCTCTCCTTTCCAGAAAGAGAAATTTCCAAAAGGTTTGTAATTATTATAAAATTACAATACATTCAGTTAACAGAGAAGCTTATTTATTTTTCTAGATCCTTTTGGTAAACAAGTTTTAATGCAAAACTTTACTTAGGAATAAATTACTCCTATTCAGTTCCTACAAAGAAAGCTGAACCAAGCAATATAAATACATACTAAGTGGTTAATTATCAAAATACATTTATGAATGAATCAGTAACAGTTTCTTCCATATTTACAACTCCCCAATGGTTTAAAATCTTTATAAAATAGAGTTCTGATTAAGGTAAATGAGCTCTCTTATTTGGTGAAACTAGACTTATTATTTCTGTTTATGTTCAGTGAGAAGTTTGTTGGCTTTGTTCTTTGGAAATAAAGCTTGAATTCCACATAATACTTTATAATGTGATCTGATATGGGCTTAATGTTAAGCTTCTCCTCTTCTACCTGCAAACCACACTAAATTACAGGTCATTCTGCCCTGGAACTGTGCACTTCTGTATGTAAGCTCTCAGTTTGAAATAACGTTAGTCAACACATCCTTCCGGACATGAAATATTTCCACTCATTCTTCTTGGGTTGAGGAAGTGTTCACCTGTCTCTTTATATTTGCAATGCATTTAATTGACTAGAAAATTAGCATTCACAATAAACAAAAAGAAACAGCACTAAGTAAAGA
>NW_011906047.1:0-1059 GCF_000151845.1 Pteropus vampyrus
ATATATATATATTAGTTCATTTAATTCGCAAAACAACTTTTGAGAGAGGTTCTATGATTTCCCTTTTGTAAATGAATAAACAAAGGCCTACAGAGGTCAATAATTTGTCAAGGTTATTCTCCTGTTAAATGGTGAAGATGAGACTTAAAACTAGGCATCTCTGGCTCCACAGCCCATGCTCTTAAGGGAATCCGGAATTAGAACCTGGAAGAAGGGAAACATTTTCATGGCAGACACTTTCTAAGGGTGAAAGAAAATGTAGTCTAATGTGGTCAACCCAGGTGTGCTATTTTCCTGGAGTAGGTATGCAAGTGACTTCATAGAATATGTCCTTCCATTATTTCTGATCAAATTTTGCTATCAGGAAGACTAAAATCAAACCATGGTTTTGATGTTCAAAGGAGAAAATTAACTGACTTTGATCATGCCAGGAGCAAAGATATCATCTTTGCTTTCTAGTTGTATGTTTAAATTCTGAGAGAGAAAACTGAATTTGGAAAGTGAATAACTGACCACATAAATATGTGTTACACTTAAGATACTGCAATGAAGAGTCCTTCCGAGAGTGGGAACACTTCACTGAGTCAGGGAAGAAAGCAATTCCCAATGGCTTGCCAAATGGATACCTGACTACTTGGCACAATTCAGTTATACACCAAATGAGCACCAAGAAATTCACGAATACACGAAACAAAGTCAGTAATGATACCAGGAAAATTGTACTGAGTACTTATTCTGTACCAGATATGGTTCCAAGTACTTCTCACTTAGTATCTACTTTAACCTCATGACTCTACAAGAGGGGCAGTATTAGTTTCATTTTATAGATGAAGAGACTGAGACATAGCTAATAAGTGGTGGTGCCAGAATCTGAATCCAAGTAGTCTGACCTACAGCCCATGTTAACTACAACAATCTATTTCATTCAGGTACACATGTGATCTTGATTTCTAAATACCTTTTGATTGATTTGTATTTAGAGTACTTTTCAGATCTTGCTAAGTTAGGTCAGGCCTAAATTTTTTTATATTTTCAGGATGATAGATTAAAAATATAGGT
>NW_011906048.1:0-2990 GCF_000151845.1 Pteropus vampyrus
AATGATGAGAATGTTGTATCTTTAAGAAATTAAGGAGGCAGTTTTGTTGAATGCTACTGGTTATTTTTATTACAACTGAGTATGTGTAATTATGCGTACCTGCAGTTGGTGTGTGGATACCCACTGTGTATTTTTCTTATTTGTTACCCAACCAACCAAAAAGGGCAAAAGGCAGAAGAATGAAGATTCAACCAACACTTGGAAAAATGACCCACATAAAAGTGAAATATTCATTACCAATAATGGCTAAAAAACAAAAAAAGGTGGTGCATTTATGCCAAAAGCTCTTCAGACTCATTGATTAACTTCAATAAGTAATTGGTCAATAGGTTATGTTAATGCTTTATGGTGATTTTTCATACTTGTATTAGACACTTGTCATAAATACTTTTAAAGTCTGAGAGGAGACCACATCTCCTCTGGGCAAGAAGAAGAAGGTGGGGGGAACTTGCCTCAACTTCTTTACTCTCAGAGATAGACCCCATGGCGCCAAGGCATCCCTTCTCAAACCAGTGTGTTAAGGTTCACAGAGCATTCACATACCCCAACATCAGTCTATGAGGTTTTACGTAGGAAGAAATCCAGCCACAGAGATCTGAAATGTCTTTCCCAGGAGAACACAGCAAGACCTAGAGACTGGGTTTAAATCCAAGTCTTCTCCAGACCCCAGATTCTTTCCATAGTATCACTTGACAAATCTCAGAGAGATGGCACTCGTTTCTCAACAGAAAGAAATAAGGCAATGTACAATCTTGGAATATAAATAAAATCTTCTAAGGCTTAGAGGCATCTTAATTGATGTAATGTCTTAAGATCCAAAAAAAATTTCTTAAAAGTGCCAGTTATTATTCACATAGCATTTAAAAAAAAAAAGACTTTCAGATTTACTAATTTAAAAGAGAAAATAAAATTCATCTTAGAATAACAAAAAAAAAATTTAAATAATGTATATGTATTTTTGAAAACACTCTCAAAGCTACTTCTGGAACTGGAAGGGCCTAAGAATATTAATGAAATGAAGTTTGAAAAGACCAGAGATTGTGGGAGGGAAGAGGTGGTTAGATCCTTTGAAATTACACTTAGGCTAAATGACTGGAAAAGTATGACGGTAATTTTATAGCACTGCCACCCAGTCTCCTCACACCTGAGGACATCAGCCAGGGCCAGAGTTTTGCTCTGTGTCTGTGTATCACAGGCTCTTATTGGAATACTCTTGTAAATGGTTGGAAAAAGAAATGTATCTTGTTCAAGAAGAAGAAAGCAAACTAAGAAGAAGAAAGCAAAAAATCGAATTTTCATTTAGAGGGGGCACACACGCACACATACCCCACACCTTTCTACTCATAGACCTTATAAGGATGAATTTGGTATACAAGCCATTCTCTTTAAAAGTCAGTTCAATGAGTATTTTTAAAAACTTTTTATCTCTGAAGATCTCTGAACAGTGTTTGAAGGGTTGTAAAGAAATATGCCTATCATATATAGTAGATGCTTGTTACATATTTTTTTGGTTAAGTGATTAATATAGGCTGAATTGAAGAGGGGAGAGAAGGCAGACAGGGAGGCCACTTAGGTGACTATGGCAACAGACCAGCAAGAGGTAATGAGGACTTATTTGGGGGCAATGGGGAGAAGAGGGCAGACACCAAGGCCACAATACAGATAGAGTTGACTTCCTTATTGAATATTCCGTAGCTCCCCACAATCTAGAGAAACTATTGAGGACTGTCCACTAACTTCCTTTATCTAATTCTCTGACCTTACTCATTTGCTATGAAAAAGTTTATTCTCTTCTAATCATCTGGGAAGTAAACAAAGCCAAAACACTAAAATAATTAAAATCAGTTTTATTCCAATAACATTGGAAAGGATTGCTATACTCTTCGTGATATATTTTACAGATAAAATATTCATTTAATATAGTCAGGTCTGTATAGCTTAAAAACATAGTTAAAAGAAGCTTTCGTCTTCAGGAAATAAGAAGAAAAAAAGACAAGAAAATTTCAGACTGCCTATCACCTATATGTGTTTGCCCATTATATTTTGCTACTTTGAGAACCTGGAGAAAGTGACTCTTAAGAAGTTCATGCCCTTTCTTTGAGACTGGTTCCTAGATGAGCCAAATCAATCTCTCACAAAGAGAAATTTCTCCTTTAAGCAGTGTGTCAGTTCCCTTTTACTGGGGGACACAGGTGAAACAGAGTCCTTGGTTTTCTCTGCAGACTCACTCCTATATACAGAATTCATGAGTGTCTGCTAGGATTTGTCCTTGAAAATTGCATTGGCTTCATCTGTGGATGCCTGTGGACTACTTTTGGTTGGGCAGATAGAGGATAAAAGGAAAAGGGGTCACCTGCAATCCCAGTACAGACTCTATGGAATTCAGAGAGAGTTTAAGAAATGGAAACAAATGTTAATTCAATTTAGTGACTGTGTACCAAAGATCTGATATTTGTTTATTGATGGCCTTTTAAAAATTCTTGGATAAAATTATTGTCATAGATTTTTCAAATTTTTGGTCTGTGCATTTGACTTGCTTTCAGCATTCCTTCTTTGAATGCATCCTAACTTAACGATATATGTTGCCTCCATTTTCATGAGCAGTTAACACAAAGAACTCTCATCTTTGTTCCCTGTTCTCTCTTATGTGTATCTTATTAGCAGCTGGTTAGAGCTGCTAAGAAACAGTGCCATTCTAGAGATAGGATTTGGTATCAGACAGAAGTAACTGGTGGAGAACTAATCACATATGTTTGGATCGTGGTGTGATGGAAGAAATCAAAGCACAGTTAAGTCTACATGAAGATATTTTTAAATTATGGCTCATGCGCAGCAGCTGAAAAAAATATGTCAGTGTTTCTTCCGTTCATGTGACCTGATATTTACGTCATTCGCTTCAGAGTTGAAAATGACTTTATCAGTATTTTGCTTTATTTTGAGGATTTCAACTTTTTCCCATATGCCCATTTGGCGGAGGGCAGTGGAAAGAA
>NW_011906049.1:0-1732 GCF_000151845.1 Pteropus vampyrus
GTGTGTGCGCATATAGAGAATGAATGAATGAATATGGGAGAGACTATAGATTAAAAAAATATGAGCAAAACGTTATCTTTCGACACCAATACAAAACTATGAATATGGAGAGACTAAAGATATGGTTGGTGGCTATTTTACATGCTAAAAACATTTTTGAAAGATTTGTCTCAATAAGACATCACACTTGGAAAGTATATTAGTCAAGACACGTTCGGGGTCTTCTGTTTCTAGACAGGACGGCTCGGGCCATACGGAAACGGGCGTAGGCCCCCTTCCCTCGCGTTCACCGTGTGCGTTCGAGCCAGTCACTCAGTCCCTGAGCTTCAGCCTCCTCAAATGTGACGTGGCAGTAACGGTCAGTGCCCCGCCTCTCTCGAGTTGCTGAAAGAATCCCGTAAGTGGACGTGTGGACGCTTTTTGAGAATTTTGAGCAATAATGCCAGTGTAAAGCTACGTTATTTTTATCTCAAAAGCAGGATCGCAGCGCGCTACTGCCCCCCGCCCTGTCATCCTCTTGGTGGCACAGAACTCAGCACCCCCCGAAACGCACACACATGCCTGCAAAGCCAGGTCCGCTTCCTGCCGGGTCCTCCGTAGCTCTCGGCTTTGCTCGGGGGTGGCCGTGACCCCCGCGTGGGCTGCCGCTGGGCAAGGCCGCTGAGAAGGCTGGGGAGCCAGACCCCGCCCAGCTGGCGAAGGGTCCTGCGAGTTCCATGTTCTCTGCCTTCCTCCCACCAGCCCCCACCCGCACAGCCACAGATCCAGGGACCCTCGGAGAGTCCCCCTGAGGCTCTGGGTGTGCTGCCTTCGGGTCCGAGTGGCCGTACCCTCCCAGCTGCGAGCCCCAGGCTGTCCTAGGCGTCCGCGTATGACACGGTCGTCACCACCTCTTAGACCTGGAGCGTCTCCAGTGTGCATATGACGAGGGGCGGGGGTGGGAAGTGAGGGAATGGGCTCTGAAAGGCATAAGTCATTGTCCTGAGAATGACTGCTTTTCAAAGAGCCTTTTCAATTTGCATGCCAGGCTTTCTCTCTGTTACAAAGGACAACACACAGAGCACGATAAAAGTGTGACACTCCTGCCACATTCAGACTTTCTCCGGGGAGAGAGCTCCGAGCTGGGGGCCTGCGTTTCAGTGCGTGGGAGCCTGGCCTGAACACTTGTCACTCAGGCCAGGCTTCCCCTCGCAGAGCCTGGGGTGCTGCCGGGCACAGGAAACCCCCCAGAACCAGGGGCGTGAGAGGAGAGAGATCCTATCACGTCACCTTTTCTCCTTCTAAAGTTTCAATTCCCACCCGCGTTCCGAGTGAAGTTAAAAATAAGCAGAATCGTTGGCAATACAACCTTAGTCACCACTTGTTTTCTGTGAAAATACCTGTCAAAGAGCAAAAGCGACGAACGTCTAGCTGAGCCGCAGTGGCGTCCAGTTTAAAATATATACATCGAGAATAAAAATACAGCGCTGAAAGAATCAGAAATAACAGCTTAAACCATTCCTTGTCGAAACGATGGCTTCAGAATTTGACGAAGGAACGTTTTCAGGGCTGGCTATCTGCAGTTACTGAGACCACGGTCAAAATAGAACACGTGTTTTTTCCCAGGTTGGTCCCAGGATATTTCATCGTGAACGGCGAGGGAGCCAGCACAGAACGCAAAGAAATGTGAAACTCGAAACCACCCAAACCGAGAGCCCACCGTTCCTCTGCTCCGGCGCAGAACGGGGCGGGC
>NW_011906050.1:0-1316 GCF_000151845.1 Pteropus vampyrus
AAAATTTTTGGAGGCAGTAGAAAATTATAATTGCTATGTTTACCCAACACAAGAACATTAAATATAAATTCACTCCACTACAGAAAAATATAGCCTAGAGATATAGTATATTTAAAACTCTCAATTTTACTGGACAATCGAGCAATAAAATTAAAGTACATTTCATAAAAATGATAAAAACAGAATTAAACAAATGTTCAAATAAAAATCTTGGTACTATTTACCTTGAACTTTTGGCCTAATATAAGATGATTTAGAAATTATGTCTACTTGACTATCTCAGCAGCTGTTTTCACAAAGACTAAAGATACAGACTTAGGATTCATGATTAAGTGGTATTTATTACACTAGGAGAAGTAGAAGGATTGGGAGAGGTCATGACTACTCTTTTGCTCTACATTTAGGGAAGTTCTTTTGTTTTATGACTAAGCACATAGTTCTGAGATAAGTGAGGAGGAAGAGGGCCACCTATCTAACAAGCTAGATTAACGAAGGGCAGGCAACCAGGTGACAGATGGAGTTAGATGGCCCTCACATTCCTATAAGAGAAGATATTTTTCACAGTTCTGGACCATATCCACTCAACATAAAACAGAATCTGATAACAATTATGGGTTGCTAGTGCACAGTGAGAAGTCAAATACCAAAGCCAGTTCTTGCCAAGTTTTTCTTTGTATTTTAACCACATGATCCATATTCTTCATTAGGCTATCCTTCATCTGTCTAAACAACAGGCTGTTGTTAGTTTATAAAACTTAACCATTCTTAGCCCAGATAAGCTTACCTATGCTTCTTTAAAGTTATAACAGAATGAAAATGTTTGCATTTCATAATTACTGAAAAAACTAATTGAAAAACAAAAAAACACAAATTTTTCTAAAATGTCTGGGAAGATCTAGTGAAACATATGCTTTTATGACAGTCAAAATATTGATTGGATTCTATAGGATTATGAAAAATTTCAAATTTTTAATTATTTTATTTTAGTGACATGGAGGATTTTTTTCATGTTGATTAGCTATTTGCATATTTCTTATTTTGTAGAGTTTTCTGTTTGTACTTTCTTCTCAGTTCTAAATGTAATGTTACATTTTTTCCTCACAAATCTAAGTTTTCATATACCTGTGTGATCAATTATCTTTTTAAAATGAGATATTATATAAATATACTTTTTTATTTTTAAAGAATATTAAAATATAAATGACAAAAAATATTTAAAAATAAGAATAAAAAATTAAATACACTCTAAATTCTAAAAATAATGTATAAACATAGTGGTTTTGAAAAAAATGGCAAACTACATCAAATATATTATT
>NW_011906051.1:0-1400 GCF_000151845.1 Pteropus vampyrus
TCTCTCAAGGAATTGCTCTCCTTTGTTATGGATGTAGGGTTTCCCATCTCCCTTTGGACCAGTATCAGTTCCCCGAGCTGTGACCTGTGCAGTCACGCAGGGCCCTGCTCTCAGTAGTGCTGTACATTTGGTTTAATGCTCTACTGCCAACATATTTAATTTTAAAAATAATTTTGTCTTTAAACTTGTGTCTTGTAATGCTCTACTGCCAACATATTTAATTTTAAAAGTAATTTTGTCTTTAAACTTGAGTCTTGTAAGTAAGTAAACTATTGCCTAATGGGGCAATAGGGGCATGGACATGAGCAAGGGATACGCTAGGCAGCAGTGTGGACAAGTGCAGACTCAGGCCTGGGGACATTGAAGGCGGTGACAGACACCAAGCAACTGGCATGGCAGCTCAGCACACATGCACATGTCTAGACATGGTCTGGGGACCTGGGGGTTCAGATTGATGGCAGTGACAGTGGCCACAGCAGCAGAAACAATAGCAGCAGCAGAGGCAGCCCAGCAGCACAGTCATAGATGAGAGGAGGGGCTCTGCATAGAAGCAGCACTTGGACTCGGGGCGACAGGCATCTGTACCAATATTAACTCTCCAGACAGCACAGTGAAGAGAACTGTGGACACTTGCGCAGTAAACTGTCAGCAAATTGTGGCAAAGTGAGAACCTGTACATGGACATCGAATGCGTCAATTAGTCAGGAAGTAAATACCTCAGGGACTTATTAGAATTATTCAAAGAATTTAGAATCCTTGACTTTGAAACAGCCTCAATATTGCAAAGCAAATATTCACAAGCTTAGAAATAGAAATTTAGCATGGTTGTATTTGAAAGAAAAGAACACTATTGATACATGAAGCTTTGAATAAACTAATTTTAACATGGGAGATAATTTTATAATTAAATTTTCCTCA
The DNA here is from genome assembly GCF_000151845.1 of Pteropus vampyrus. Lineage (NCBI taxonomy): Eukaryota > Metazoa > Chordata > Mammalia > Chiroptera > Pteropodidae > Pteropus > Pteropus vampyrus. Next base: position 919 of record NW_011906051.1, read on the forward strand.
TAATTAAAGGTATAACAATAGAATGCAAAACAGGTGTTTTGAATTTCATACAAATCATGAAGCCACTTTTGATTTCTTGAATAGTTAAAAGAAATGTCAGAGGAAACTAAAATACCATTGTATAAATTTATATTTAAAATTAAATTTAGATTTACATAAAAGTGATTTGTACAAAGAGTAAATCTCTTTAGAAAAATTGTTCCAAAGGAATCATTAGCTCTATATGTAGTAAAATTTATATTTCAAAATATTTTATCAGAATTTTATTCAAGTTATCACAACCTTTAAAATAAGTTGCATCAGAAGAACCTTCTCAAAATTAACATCAAAAATCATTTATAATATTTTATTTGACAAGAGCATTGATATACTTTTCAATTATATCATTTGAAAATAAATTTTTAAAAGTATATATTTTGATGGCTTAACAAAAGAATTTGCAGAAGAGTAAGCCATGAAGATACCATGAAGATACCACATGG
>NW_011906052.1:0-1333 GCF_000151845.1 Pteropus vampyrus
GCCATCTGAAGTGACCGGAAGTTCGCTGTGTGCGATTGTCATTTTTGCACGAGAAAGAGCATCTCAGCCAGGCCTGGCCACTTGTCCTCCTGCTCATGTTATCAAGCTGCTTCTGCTTCCGTCCCAGAGAGGAAGTTTCCCCAGGGGCTCAGACCTCGGCCCTGGAAATGGGAGTTTTGTCTGGTTGGTGGCGGAATGGCAGTCAGACTGCAGACATGTGCCGTGAGCACGTCGCTGTGGGATACGGTGGGTGAGAACTTGGTGATGGAGATTCTTGGTGTGAAGAAAATGTGATACACACACACACACACACACACACACACACACACACACACACACACAATGGGATGTTATCCGGCCATGAGAAAGAAGGACATCTTGCCGTTTGTGACGACATGGATGGACCTCGAGAGTATTATGCTAAATGAAATAAGTCAGACCTAAAAATACAAATACCATACGGTCTCACTTATAGGTAGAATCTAGAAAAGCCAAACTCATAAAAACAGAGGGGGAATGGTGGTTACCAGGGGCTAGGGCTGGGGGGAACTGGGGAGACACTGTTTAAGGGTACAGATTTACAACTAGTAGATAAATAAGTCGTGGAGCCCTGATGCACAGTGGAGAGATTTAGACAACAGTACTGCATCATAAAGTTCAAAGTTGCTAAGAGACTACATCTTAATTGTTCTCACACACAAAAAAGATAATTATATGACATGATTGAGGTGATAGCTACACTACATGGTAACCGTTTTACATTATAAAAACGTATTAAATAGACATGTCGTAAACCTTAAACTTACACAATGTTATCTGTCAATTATATCTCAATAAAAACTAAATTTTTTAAAAAAGAAATTGTTAGCTGGGGAAGGGCGGGGGCGGGGGTCAAGGGGAAGATGAATTTGTAATGTCATAAGGGGGCCTCTGTGGGGAAGAAAGAGGCCTAGAAAGGTGACGGAGGCTGCTCCTTTGAAGGGAGGGTGTCAGGCACTGCACTGGAGTTCAGGCAGACAGCTGGCCCCGGGGACAGTGAGGGACGCTTTTTTCCTGAGGCCGGTGGGAAGAAGAGATGTCAGACATGGGCACAGCTATCAGGGGTGGCTACTGACGGCCGGTGTGAACGAAGACAACTCACTTTTGCCCGCAGCCTTCTCTGCAGTCCTCGGGATGAAGTTTTCAGCCAGGAATGAGAGAATATATTAAATGTCGAAAAACAGCAATTAAACCTAAGCCCGTACATCTATGTCTGGCGTTGCAGTTTACCGAGTATTTGTCGTACCTTATCTCATTTAAATAGAGAGGAAAAATAGCTTCTGTGGGGAGCCAA
>NW_011906053.1:0-1979 GCF_000151845.1 Pteropus vampyrus
CAACATCTAAAATAGGGCCTACCACATAGTACTTGCTCAGTAAATAGCATTTCAATGAATGACTCTTTAATACCGGCATCCTATATCCAACTCGCTATCTTTTCTTGCTTGGAATACAACTAGCAAACTTACTATTTGTATCACTCTAATATTCACCCCCACCTAATTCACTCTGTACCTTTTAAAACTGTGATCTGATCATGGCAGTCCCCTCTCCCTCATAAGCAGGTACCATACAGGATGTGACCCACATCTGCTTCTCCAGCTCATCCCTTGCCACTCTCTCTTCAACTCAGTGTGCTTCTCCTTTATCGTTTCTTCCCCTAAATGCACAAATAGTGGATGAGGGCTGGAAATAGTTTCACTACGTTTTTCAGTCATCATTACTCAGAAAAACTGTTAAGTGTTTTGTTCTTGCAACCTCACCATATTACCTGTGCACCTTGTACCGGGATTTTTTTTTTCCTCTGGCTCCTTTTTTAATTTGTGAAGAAAAGGAACAGGAGGCCCAATGGCGGGTGGTTACCTGTCAGAGCACTTCATCACGTAAAGGTCTGAGACTTGTGGCAAACCAATGACTGTAGGATGCAGGTCAAATGGAGTGTGCACTATTCAGGCTCAGGCCAAATTACAAAAAGTAAATTGCACTCTAATTAACCAGAGTAGTTAGGGCATAATTCAGATCCCTGGAACTCCAGCTGATGGTGAATTTAAAAAATATATATGTAATACATAAAGACCCACCCCCACCTCAACCCAACCTCCCCCCAAAAATCCGTTTCCATATACAGACTTCAAAGGTGAGAAAACATTACAGATTTCTGCAAAACCAGAAATATTCTTACTCTTCAGGGGTGGGGTGGGGAAAGGCAAGTTCTGTTTTTCAAAGACAATAGGGATTAACCTAGTGAGGGACAGAAGCAGTTTTGCATTCCATTGTTATGTGCTGCACAGATCCTGACTGGGGCAATTTAGAACTACAGCAGGTGAATGAAAAGTTTAGAGGATAAGATGGAAACTTTACCGCATGCGAGTTTTGTAACTACATCTTCCTCGCTGATTGCTTTTGGAAGGGGTAGGGTAGTCATTCTCCACCAAGGATAAGTTAACACTGTAATGCAACCTGTGCAAGCCTCAGATTTGCTAAATAAAGGGAATGATGACATCAACAGAAATTACTTAAATTGTGAATAGATAAATGCAAAACATGTTAGGAAACTTGAAAGAGAGACTTGAGATATGAGAGGGCACTATGCAAATACTAGAGAAATTTTGAGATTATATCCTCTGTCCCTAAAATGAAAAATAAAATGAAGTGTGTTGCACAAAAAAAAGCATTGGGAAGTCACCATAAAAATGTGGGCAAATATAAAACCTGGGATGTGTGCAGGTAAGTGTTTGCTTTAGGAATTAAAGAAAATATTAACACAGGAAAAATAAAACAAAAATCCTGTGTTTTCGTATATCTTAATTTCAAAGGTCAATGAAAATATTTCAATCGATGAGTTAATTTTACATTTTAAAATGTCACTCCACTTTTTAATTTTATCCTAAAAATAATGAGGCTAAATAATAGCTAAAATTTATTGAGCTATCACTACCTGTCTATGTACTGTGTTAAACATTTTCATTATCTCATTTAAGCTCATGACTCCACAGAAGTGAGATTTACTATCTGTATTTTACAGACGAGGAAACCGTGATTCACAGATAGATGTTAAATTGCCCCAAGAACTCATAGATAGTAAGAGAGTGAGTTATGAATCTAGGGGTTTCTGGTTTCAACACCCATGTTTTTGACAACTACCCCCATGCCACCTCTTTAATTTAAATTGCACCTTTTCTGTGGAAATGAAATGAACAATTGGTTAATGTAAAATCTGCTCATATGAATCACACTTGTAAAGGACTATGGTCACACAGAATGTATAGCTCATTCTATAAAATTATATAATTTTATATGACATTAAACTTTGGAG
>NW_011906054.1:0-1781 GCF_000151845.1 Pteropus vampyrus
CTGATCAAGAGTTTAATGGGATTTGACAAGCTGATTCTAAAATTCAGAGGGGAGAGTAAATGTTCAAGAATAGCCAAGACAGCTTGAAAAAGGAGAAAACAAAGAAAGTAGTTTTGCCCGACAAGATGTCAAAGCATATTATAAAGTAATTTTAATAAATATAATGTGATATTAGCACATGAATAGATAAATAGATCCTTGGAACAAAAATAGAAGATCAAAAAAAAAAACAGACCCATGTATGTACTGGAATTCAGCATATGAACAAAGGTGGCATTTTTTTCAAATCGGGGCGGGGAGAAAGTGGATGACTCAATAAATATTGGAACAATTTACTACCTGGAAAAAATAAAATTAAATTCCTCTTTAACCATTAACAAAAATTAGTGGAAAAAAGGACATAAATCTTTAAAAAGAAATCTGCAAGAGTAATAGAAGAAACCATAAGAAAATACATTTATGGTGTTAAGGGATCTTAAAGAAAAGCAAATTTTCTTAAATTTCACTATGGAATTTAAAAGTCTGTATGAAAAAAGATAATAGAAAGTTAAAAGAGAAGTGGCAGATGAAAAAATATTCATAACATGTAAAAAATATATGTATCCAAAATACAGAAAGAATTCATTCGATAGAAAAAACAGAAAAAGATATGAGTAGACAAAATACAGAACAGAAATTGTAAAGGGTTAATACGCGTATTAAAAGATGCTCATCTTATTGGTAAAAAAAAAAAGGGAAATGCAAATTAATTTGACATATTTTTTCCCATCAGACTGGCAAAAATTTAAGTGTGCCAGCATCAAGTGTGGGAGAGCGGGTAGGGGTACAGGCTCTTTCACACGCTGCTAGTGAGTTTACAAATGGGGAAAGTCACTTTGGAAACCAATTTGGCAAAATCTCTATTAAAATTTAATAAGCAGCTTGCCTGTCTTCTTTTCTTCTTGAATATTCAGTCCAAAAACCACTGACTAAGGCTGAGCAGGGGAGGTGCCCACACCAGAGAGAAGGGGGGCAGCTCCGCATGCGGGTGGGAGGCTGAATGGGCTTCAGCCAGGGTAGATTTCCAGGGGTATCAAAGGCGTGGCTGGGGTGAGGGGGCGTCCGGGCAGTGGAGCATGGGGTATCGGAGCTGTAGCAGGGAGAGAAGGGTGAGGACGGTCCTTGCACACGTGGGCGATGTCAGTGGGTGTCGGAGTCCAGGCAGGAGATCCAGGCAATGGGAGATTGGTCCCTCACTGGGGGATCAATTCTGTAAGTTACTATTTCAAGGATAATAGGACCCTGGCCCCTCACTGTGGGAGAAGGGAATTACGACTACAGAAAGGGACTCAGTGTGCCCTGTACCTCTTTGCTGAGCAGCTCCAAGCCCCGCACTAGTGGCAGCCGGCCTCAGTTTCTGACGTGGCCCCTCGAGGCACCTATAAGTCCAGCACATGTGGCAGCTATGTGTGGATTGCTAGGTGATTCTTACCAGGTGACCCCAGAGGTGCACAGGCTGCAGTTGAACTTGGCCTGGAGCTGGACTCCTCCTAGGACTGGGCCACTGGGCCCCACAGCACACCTACTACATAAAGCCACTCTACTAAGACCAGGAGACTTAGGAGCCCTACCTAATATATAAAGACAAAAGGAGGCAGCCAAAATGGGAAGACAAAGAAGCATGTCCCATATGAAAGAACAGAACAAAGCTCCAGAAGAATTCACCAAAATGGAGACAAGCAATATACAAGATGCAGAGTTCAGAATATTGATTATAAGGATGCTCAAGGAACTTAGCGGGA
>NW_011906055.1:0-1393 GCF_000151845.1 Pteropus vampyrus
GGGAAATTTATTCTTAAAATCTCAAAATTTCAAGAGTCACCTGGGTTATCTTTATATTTTAAATTAAAAAAAAAAAAAACACCTCGGTGTTTCAACATATGTGGTCATATAACAAAACATCCTAGTAAGATTCAAATCATATTTAAGTTTAGTTTATAAAGAATGTGACCAAAGACTAAAGTTCAGATGCAGGATGTTTAGAATAGTTTATTTAGATTGAAAATCTAATTTTAAAGTAAAATATGAAAAAATGTTTTAGAAAATTTAGTGAAATTACTGTCTTAGACTACTACAACAGTGAAACCAAAGACAGCTTGAAATAAAGATTAAAGTAATGCACATACAGGAATGTACGTACAGGAATGGAGTGAAAATAATGATATGGACATCTGGATTTAATTTAGTTACTATAATGGGCAGCATTATTTTTTGGTTTTTTTTTCCTTATTATAGTCCAATATTAAAAAGCATTCTAGTTTTAAAGAGAATAAATCATTTCTTGTCGATAAAAGAATTTGTCACAAGTGAAAATTTAAAGGGGATTTCAGGAATCATTAATTTGAAATAAAAACATACCACATGCAAATCTATACAAGTACAAAGATAATAAATCTTTTGCCCCTGACTTTATGGATATGGTCTCTGTTACAGTTTGCAAAGCTTTAAAAATGCTTTTAAAAAATTAATAAGGATGCTGAGAATAAACTGAAAGTATGATACTAACTTATTTGGCAAAGGTGTTTCCAGCCTACTGCTGGAAATAAAGGCTTACAAATATATTCACAGAACAAGACAATACTGAAATGGAGTTGAGAAATCTTGGAGTTTGGTAACCAACTGGATAATAAAATCTATCAATCTATAATAGGACCAAAATTTACCTTAGTGTTCACCAGGACTAGAAGATTGCATAAACTATTTTATTAGAAGTTATTTGTAGAAACATTGCACACAAAAGCAATATTACACTTAAGAAACTTTCAAAGCAAGTTCACTAAAATTATTTAAGTTTTTTTAAAAAGGTCCTGATTATTTAAGCCATAAAAAAACTTTGAAAATTTCAAAATAAGAATCTTAAGTTTCATTTTATCCATTTGCAAGAAATCAAAATGTTCAAAACTTTTAAAACTTTTAAATATGGTCAGTGGATTCCTAAATTTATCTTCTAATCTTGATTACAGATATAATTTAATTCACAGCATAATAATTCTTGTAATTATTTAATATTTCCTATAATAATTTAATAATTTCCATAATTCCAGAATAAACAACATTAGGTAGGGATTTATGTCCGTTTTATTCACTAACGCGCGCGTGCGCACACACACACACACACACACACACACACACACACACACACACACACATAAAAACCTGGCACAGATTAGAGTCT
>NW_011906056.1:0-4073 GCF_000151845.1 Pteropus vampyrus
TGGCCAGGATCATCATTATGTAACATAGAAAGGTGACCAAGTATACCTGGGAAGAAGCATGTCCTTGAAAGGATCACCCCAAAACTCCAGGGATCTCTGCCACTATCATCCTTTATGAGAATTGTTTAATAAACAAACAAATCCCCAAACAGACCCTTCTCCCTTAAACCTAGAAAGGATTTGAGGGGTTAAACCTGAACAAGACAACTTTCCCTTCCTCTTCCTTCCCAAACATAAACACAAATACACATTTGTCTACTTATCTCATGTGACATGAGTAACAGAGCGGAGGGAAGGTAGCCAGGGCTGAGAAGTGTTCAGTCTAGACTGATTTCATCTACCCTCTAGGCTCACAACCATCTCCAGTCTCTTCCCCACAGCTCACCTTGCTTACCCAACCCCTACCCCAGTGATACCCCTGGCTCTGGGAAAAGAGGGATAAAGTAGACATAGGGGCTATTTTTTGAATTTTAAAATAATCATCGCTGTGAAAAGAGCACTAGAGAACTCAGTGTATTGGAGAAGAGGACATTCAATCAAGTAAACAAACCACACTCCTTCCTCCCTGTTCTCCCATACCTACTAATTCCTTTCTCTTTGGCCATATCATAGTTCAGGGCTTGATCCTGCCTTAAGTGACCTCTTTACCTGATCACCTACCCAAATCTCCTCTACCTTTAAGGTTCAGTTCAGGCCCTGGATTCCCCCACAGCCATATCCACATCATTCATGACCCTTACCACCTAAAGACTATTTTTCAAAACTCATCAGAGATTATTGAGAACAGCCAATTCTGGGTAATTTGGGTGTGAGCACTGGTCCAAACATGACGCTGAGTTCTTTTAGGATGACTGCATGTTGGAATCACCCAGGAGCTTTAAGAAATGTTTTTGACTGGGTATCATCCCAGAGATTCTGATTTAACAGGCCTGCAGGTGTGACCTGGGCATCAGAATTTTTTAAAACTTCCCCAGGTGGTTCCACTGTGTATCCAAATTGAGAACTATCAGCTTGCCAGCAAGGACTCTTTCCTGCATTCTCCTGGTAGTTTGCATTAGTATAGAATCTCAATTTATCAAATAAAGAGAAAAGAGTCTGCTGATGCTTTAGTCCCTGCCTGGGAAAGCTCAAGGCTGCCAAGAGAATTTACTTTTTGTTCAAGCCGAACACCTGACCATAGGTCTCTGACCATCCTTTTCTTAAAGGAGCATTCATTAAAAAACAAAACAAACAAACAAAAAACCAACCATAAAATTATAAGTCTTGAGATGTGTATGTTTGTATCTCCTGAAACCCAGGAGTGTCCTTCTCGAGGACCTGGGAGCCATTCCTTTGAAATATAATCATCGGGACAGACAGGGCTCCATTTCCCCAGTCTCTGTGGGAGATGAACTAGCAGACACTGATAGCCTAATCATATTGACCAATCCCAACCCTCTTTTTATAATTTTCCACTTCCCTGACTCTGCTCAAGCTCTCTTGTGTTCCCTCTCCCCATTCCTTCATTCTCCCTTTAAAATTCCAATCACCTCTGCATGAAACCCTGTTGAGCTCAGTTTTATACTGAGACCTCTCCCCTACTTTAGTCTTTACTGAATAAAACCTGTCTTTCCTGCCTTTAACTGGTGTCCGGCTTTGTTTTTCTTTAACAGTCTCCATTTAAAAAAAGATCCTTAGGTGATTTGCATGCTCATTAAAGTTTAAGAAGCATTGTTGTACAATATTTATCATTCCCTGAATAACTTCTAATGAACAGCCTTGAATGGTAGAGAGGAATTATTATGCCCATTTACCAGTGAGACCTGAGAGCCAGAGCTTTGTTCAGTCACACAGTTAAACTAGAACTTGAAGCTACCTCATGACTCAATCTGGTGCTCTTTTCATAATGTCATGCTAATCAGAGACAGAAGACCCACTGCACATGATGACCTAGGAATAAAACAGTTGGTGAAAGAAATCATAATAAGGTTTCTCTCTATGCATCCACTGCCACAGTGTCCTCACAGGCTCTACTCTTCTTTATTTGCAAGAGAGCCATTTCAGAATCAAGTGTCTTCTAGGCACCAAAGAACTCTCAGCTGAGTTATCTTATTAGTAGGAGGAGTCCCAGGATCACAGCTACTGGGGAATGAGATGAGTCACTGTACTAACCCTGTTCAAGTACTGAAGGGTGTTTCCTCAAGTCTGCAGAAGCCCAGACTTTCACAGGCCTGTGCACACACGACACAGCCACTGCCACGTGAAGTCAGACACAGTCACGGTCTTAGTCCTTTATCCCATACACGGAGAACACTAACTTTTCATGTTCAATGTCTTTGGCATGGATAATTTAATTTCAGCTATCATTATGGTAAATATTTTTATTGTTAGCTTTATCAGAAAAACTTGTATTACAGACAATTTCTGATGCATAATTTTATTAGAGCCAGAGATTATTTCTTCTAGAAAAACAAACCTCTGAGGTTAGAATGGAAGACAATGAAAAAATAGATTTCATTTTCTAATCTATCTTTATCAAGCCATCCAGAGTACATCAATTCCTTTAAATGAGCATTACTTTAATATTATATAACAAGTCATTAATAGACAACACACAAGTCCAGGACCTTATATCTTTAATCTTCAAGTCAATCATCAACTTTCCTTAGATTTAAAGACATGAAAACAAAACTGATTTCAAGTAACAGCACTCAAATACCATATACGTTTGTAATTATGTGTGCCAGTCAACTGTAAGCCTCATATTTTTCAGGTTTTAGTTGAAAACTAAATCATTTCTTAGATTTTTTATCAGTCTTGTTTGGGGGTGATTTTGTTTCCTTGAGCCTAAACAGAGCACAATATTAAAACGCATCATGATTTATACTGAGAATATGGCGTAAGTGAGTTTCTAACTTGTTAGGGACACGAGTGGAAACATAACATCCTGTAAACACCCAGGTTGAGCGCCCTTAGTTATCCCTGAGCTGGGCAGTTTCACACAATCATTTTTTCTCTGAGGCTGAAGTCTGCGGTTTGATCTTCCTAGCTGCTTCCAGAACAGAAACTGGGTTTACTTTATCTCCAAATTCTTTTTCTCGGTGCTCAAGAAGAATGCCCTAAAAGGAAAGGAGAGGAAACATCAGTCCTTATTCTGAGTTATTCGTTCATGAGACAGACACTGAGTAACAGCTATCTGCCAAACCCTGTGCAAAAGCAGGAGGGAACAGAGACTCTCAAGGGCCTATTCTGCCCTTGAGGCATTCAGTCTTTTGGGGAAGGTAGATCAAGGGATGGCTGCAACACAATATTTGGACTGTATAAACAGCACTTTGGGAGCAGGAAGTTAGGAGTGATCAAATGTAATAAAGCAATCAGAAAAGGCTTCACAGATGATAAAGCATGAGAGGTAAACAGGATGTCTACAGGTAGAGGTGAGGTAAAAGCACATTCCAGGCAAAGAGAACTGAATGAGCTTACAAGGAAAAGCCTAAAGTGTCAAAGCAGACTCAGAGGTCAGACCTTGGCAGGTATTGAATAACCATCTGAAAAGACAGGCCCTCTCTTCGCTTTAGTTTTCCTAAGAAACTAGAGGCTGCTTACTTCTGATACTGTGCCACAAAGTGCACAGGATACCCCAAAGTACCCAAAAGTGGTAAGAAAGATAAAATGTGTTCGAGATCAGCATCTAGGAATCCTTGTTAAAGAGTTCTTTGACCCATAACATCTGGGAACTCATCTTAAATTTAAAAAATAAATATCTGTAAACATGTTCATTGTGCCATTATTTATAAAGACTTTAAGGAAAACAAAAAGTCCCACCACTCTGTGGTGACTACAGGGAAGCTGTGCGTTAACTACCTGCCCAATAAAGCAGTATGCAGACATTACAAATATGAGGAAGAATATATGACGATATGGGAAATGTTCATCATATACTGTTAAATGAAAAAGAACATCTAATTTAGTAAGATACCATTCTCTAAAAAACAAAACAAAAGACCTCTCAGCTCACCTCTGTTCTAATGGGCTGTCCACGGTGGCTGAGCTTATAGAATGGCTCTACCTTTCATTGTTTCTTTTACAAATTTTCT
>NW_011906057.1:0-2014 GCF_000151845.1 Pteropus vampyrus
AGTTTTTTCTAATTTTCCAGCTTAGGAGGGAAAAGGATATTCAATTTTGATAATTCACAGCAAAACACGGTGTGTCCCCAAATTGTAGTGTTAACAAATGTAGGGGCAATAGAAATGATTACACTTCTGAGTTAACTTATACCTGTATAAATTGATATTTAAAGTCAGACACCAATAAAATTTACTTCTTAAATGTCTGGTATGTTACAACTGGTTTTTTTTTTTTATTGTTGTTTTTGCTTTACCTTTAGTTTCGATGTGTAACTTCCAGTAAGTTCGCGGTAGACTTTTACCAAAAAAGTGAAGAATTTCCTCATATTCTAAGTCAAAATTCACAATTTGATGCCCTTATTAAATATTCTATTACCTCATCATATAAGTCTAGTCTGCTACTTTGAGTTCAGTAAGCCTACCGGACATATAGGCTGACTGTTATTCAGCTAATGACAGCTCTCAGATTCTGCAGAAATCTGCTTTGCAATGACCCACCTACCTGTATTATATACCTTCCCTTGGTGGTGGAGAAACCTGTAAGTCCACATTTTCTCTTCCAAAGGTATATACTTTTCTCTGAAGTTTTATTTTCTTTACCAGGGTCATATAATAGATGGAAAAAGAAAAAAAAAGCCCCTTTTTTTGGTATTCACGACCTCAGAGACTACATAGCCTGATCACATTTGGGTGGATGCTAGAGATCTTATCCTCCCAGCAATATGCTATCTGAGTTTATCTTAGAAGAGCAATTAAAACCTTAGGCAAAGCATTTGACTCTGTTATCTTTGTAAATATGGGAACAAGCTCTAAGTACTCTCCTAAGTCCTATTTCCATTGCGTAACCTTGTGCAATAACCTTATGGCATATTTAACCTTAGCAATTCCTTCAACTGCTGCCATTACTTTCACTGGATTCAATAGCTAGTCATCTCCATATTCTAACCTTTCCTGATTTTGGACATCTTAATAATTAGATGCTCATAGCATTTTATATGAAAGTCATCTAATGCTTCCTATTCGTATTAAATTCTATTCATCAATAGGACAACCTAAGTTGCACGTGAATTCCTAAACTAAAACTACTCAGATAGTCTCCTTTTATTCTTCCTTTGTTCTTTCACTCTGACATGTTACAGAAACATCTTCCTTTCTTAAAAAAAAAGACTATGGTTTGTGTATATGTAAGATTCAAACTTATTTCACAGTATTACATTTAACTACTTTTTTAAAGCCACAATATGTTATATGATTTTGTTTACATTTGTGAACTTATGTGACTATTAGATATTCTTATATGTAATTAAAATATTCTGGTTTTTAGATTTTGTGTTTTAAAAATTAAGAGTCATGTCTATAATAATTACTTTCAATAGAACAAAAGGCAGTTGTATGCACAAAAAATAGTATTTAAATATAAAAATCACATTTTGTCTATATTTTATCCTTTATATATCCTGACAAAGTATATAATTGAATTTATGTTTTTATATAAAGAACTGGTTAAGTAAGTATAGAGGAAACTGATAAAACACGTTGAAGTATGATTTCTGCATCTTAGTAACTGGACTATTATTTTGTGTCAACTTTTATACCCTCTGTAATTAAGAGTGGATTGTTTTCAACTAAGAGGAAAACAGTTACTCATGGTTGGGTTCAGTACCTTTATAGCACTCTGGTTATAGTTTTCAGAAAAGGGACATAATTGGCTGGAAGAGAAAGAAATACAGGTCATTAAATCATGGCAATCTTTTGCAGTCCATGTTGTTTTCTTGTGCCAATATCATCATGCCATAGGAAAGACTAATAAAAGTATATCCCAATGATTTGAGTGTGGTAACTAACTTTACTATAAGAAATAAAAGTAAATAAAAAAGTTAAGAAACGCATCTTATCTCAATAATTGACAGTATATTTGATAAATCTAGCAGAGAGAAAACCTGTAAAGTTAGTGAAGTTTGGCTTGGGGGCTTCCCATAACCTCCATTCTCCCCAGTGGTCCATTGACATCTTGAGGTCCTTG
>NW_011906058.1:0-2483 GCF_000151845.1 Pteropus vampyrus
GTTTAAAGATACAATTTTAAAGACCCTTAAAAATACCTTTTAAACTGCTATATATACTATCAACAAACTCTCGTGCCACATTTTTCTATTCATATTTTACTATAAGTTACTGTTCGTATGTTGCCCTCTGAACATAATTTTGTTTATAATACACCTGTGTTTTCCTTTCCTCTAAATTATATATATATTTTAAGATATGGATTTGTAGCTTCTCTTTTTTTAATAAAACCTGCTAACAGTCCCAGGAACAAATTAGCCTTATTATTATTATTATTATTAAAGGGCATTTTATAAATTGAGAAGAGACTGAAAGGGGAAAGGCTTAAATTGGTATACATTTGGAATGCTCAGGTATGAGATACTGACATGTGCATCTGTGTTCTTGTGTGCATGTGTATACCTGCAGGTATGTGTGCCTGTGTGTGTGTGTGTGTGCGTGCCTGTGCGTGTGTGTGTGTGTGTGTGGTGATGGCATATGTGGTAAAATTGATCTAGAGTCTAGCTATTTCAGAAAGAATTAGTCACATGATTCTAAATATCTCCTAACTGAGAACACTGCATTACAATTTATTACCTTCCTGATGACCCTTCAAATGTAATAAAGAATCCAGTAAATCAGAATAATTGATAATTCAGGGTCATTTGAAGTTCAGCTTCACATTATGTAATAATGTGAAAAAATATATCGAGGTAAACATTTACCTTCATACAGAACAATACATTTCAACACTTTGGAAGCACCCATTTATAATCAACAGCAGAAATACAATGTAACCGGAGGCTGAAATTTTAGCTGGTATTATAGTGTAATTAAAAATAGTTCCATTTATTAAAACTGAACCTAATTGCTTATACTGTAAAATTTAGATGAGGGGACAATATGCACTAAAAGTGATTTATGTTCCAGAACTTCCACTAATTCAGACTGACATATCTTCCAGATAATTCATATGTGTAAAGTTTTCTTTTAAATATTCAAAATAACGGTACTATCTTTATTAACTGATATTGAGAATAGTTAATAGTTTACCTAGTTTTATTTAACCCTTTGTAAAATAAACGTAGCTACGATTGTCTGAGTAGGTTTTTCTATTGTGAATAAAGCAATAGATGCCATTACGTATCGAATACCTTAAGAAATGATTCTGTAGATATCAATTATTTGCATTGATCAGAATGCTTCTTTTCTACTAGGTAAAATTAAGTCTTAAAATTGTCATGAATAAAAATTTTCAAAAAGAGTGGCTCAACTAATGGGTCAGAAAAGTCTCTCTATTACCATTTGTACCTTAAACTCCAGGGGAAGTGAAATTGGTAGTTTAAAGCTGAAGTAAATATTCAGAATAGAAAAACCTACCTTCTGATTATTAGCCTCATTTAAGAATGATTAAAATTGCCTAATCAGAAAGGACCTGAATGGAGGTCCTATTTATCTGTAAATAAAACTACCCCTTTCTTAATTCAGAGAAAAAGAGTCACTAAGACCACATGTCAGTCATTTCACAAGGACGGAGAAGTAACGTAGGCTAGTTCTGGGATTTGTGGAGCTACCCAGTCACTAAGAAGTGACTTAGGCTAGTTCTGGGATTTGTGGAGCTACCTTGAAATATTTTAAAATTTGTAATTGAATAAATTACTCAGAAACCAAAACTTGGTCACTCTTTTTCGATAAAAGACAGCGAAATAGGGGAAAACTTGGATTGTAGAGATCCAGCTATTTCTTAGTGGAGTATTTCCTTCTTCTCCCAGTTTGGATGCCATAAGACTACAGCCAAATAAAGGCATAGCCACTGCTAGCCTGCTAGGGATTTTCCATATTTATTACAACAGTGTAAAACTGGTTATTCTTAGATACTTAGGTAGGTTCATCCTTAAGTACAAAATTTCTAATTATCAGTTCTTCTCATTTTGCTTTTTCCCTACAACAGACTCCCGACTATTCCCTGGGTTGGTTTTAGAACATTTTATGTAACTTTATGTGTTCTTGTACTATGTTTTGTCCTCTTAAAGTATATTTCGTGAGCTATTTATAAATACTAATTTCATTTAATTTCAAGTAATTTCTTTTAAATAAGAGTTTCTTTCATACACAGCATGTTCAAACCCTAAGTATCACTATTTCCTAGTGACACATCTTTAGCTGCAAACTGTATTTTTCCTGTATTGTATGTAATTTAGAATTTTAAACCCAAGGTTCTGAATCTAGGGTTCGCAGGATCCACAGAACGGCCCTGCCAGTGCTTGAGTACCTTGAAATACATGCATAATTTTGTAAGTATCTGAAAACTGTGTAAAGGTGGTAATATAAAGTTGTTCACAACTTTCATCAGATTTTTAAGAGTCTATGCTTTCAAATTTAGTACCAAGTAAATTACAGTACTAAAACCTTACGTGAACTACAATGCTTATTGACACTGAAGCTCTTGCCAAAGCTGAGCAGAGTTGCAGTGGGACCAGGCAGCAGAGGTGCCCTTGCTCACCTG
>NW_011906059.1:0-2665 GCF_000151845.1 Pteropus vampyrus
CCCAAAACTATAAAATAGAACCAAACAGAAACACTAAAAATAAATTTCTAGCATGGTATGACATTAAATCGTCGATTTATTAGCAGACCATACAGAGCACAGGAAAGAATCAACTTGAAAACAAGTTATTAGAAATTATTCTAATTGAAACACAGAGAGACAAAGCGTGAAAAATAAAATAGAACGGGGCGCACAAAATCCATAGAACAATATCGAGTGATATAGCATACATTTAATAGGAGTCCTAGAAGGAGAGAAAAATAGGGCAAAAAAAAAAAAAAAACGAAGAGATAAAGGATAAGAATTTCCCAAAATTAATTAAAGACAACAAATAACAGATCCGAGAAGCTCAGAAAAATCTCAAGCAGGATGCTTTTGTAAAGTTCTTAAATAATTCCTGAAGCCACGAAATATTTTTGGAACATATACTGTTGTAAGTTTTTTTTAAAAAGCAATTTCTAGAGCAACCACTAAAAACCTAACAGAAAAGACACAAATAAAAAGTCAATAGAGAAGATAAAATAGAATTCTAAAATATATTGATTTATCTCTACCCTCTTCCTCCAAAAAACCTGCAAGAAAGTAGCAACAGAGGAACAAAAGAATAGCTGGAACAGAAATTAAGTATCAAGATGGTAGATTTAAATGCAAACATATCAATAACAACATTAAACATAAATAGACAACCCCTTGTGTTAGTTTCCTATTGCTGTTATAAGAAATTACCAAAATTTAGTGGCTTAAATAATACAAATTTAGTCTCTTACAGTTGTAGAGGACAGAAGTCTTAAATAGATCTTATTTGTCTAAGATTATGATATTAACAGGGCTGAATCCTTCTGGATGCTCTAGAGAAGAATCTATTTCCTTGCCTTTTTCAGCTTCCAGAGGCTGCCTGCGTTTCTTGGCTCATGGTTCCACATCACCTGGACCTCAGCTACCTCATCACCTTTCCTTCTCTGATATTCCCATCTCCCTCTTTCCCTGATAAGGACACTTGAGATTCCATTGGTCCCACCTGGATAATACAGGATATCTCCATTATATATCCTTAACTTAGTTACATCGGCAAAGTCCCTTTTGCTATGTAAAAGAACATATTCACATATTCTGGGGATTAGAAACTAGGTATCTTTGGGGGGTCATTATTCTGCCTACCATAAGCCTCAATAAAAAGGCAAAACCCTAACTGTATGTTATTGATATGAAATCTATTTTAAATATGAAGACACAAACAGGTTTTAGAAAAAGAAAGAAAAAAGATATATTATGTGAACACTAAGTACAAGAAAGCTGGTGTGGATATATTAATATCAGATAAAAGCGAATTCAAAAAAATTACCAGATATAAAGAGGGTCAGTTTGTAATCATAAAAAGAGAACATTATTCAGTAAGAAATAATAATTCTAAGTGTATATGCACCTAATAACAAATCTTGCAAATACATAAGGCAAATTTGACAAATAAAAAGAATATAAACAAATTCATAATCTTAGTTGAAAACGTTAACATCTCACTCTCAAAATATGGACTGAATAACTAGACCAAAAAGAAAATCAAGAATACAGAAGATATCATCAACCAATATGACCTAACTGACATTTACAGAACACTCTATCTAACAACTGCAGAATACACATTCTTCCTAAGTGACTATGGAACAGTCATGAAAGCAGGCCATATCCTGGGCTATAAGAAATTTAAACAGATGAAATTAAGTAAGTATCTTCTATGACCACAAAGGTATTAAATTAGAAATTAATAACTGTAAAACATCTAGAAAATCCTCATTTAGAAATTAAACATATTACTAATCCATAATCCATGACTCCTAACCAGGAGGATAATTCGTTCATAAAGAGACTTGGAAATGACAGAGATAATGGAATGAGAAAAAAACTTTAAAACAGTTATTATAAATATGTTCAAGGTTTAAAGGAAAATGTGAATATGATGAGATAAATGATAACTACTAAAAAGAATCAAATAGAATTTTGAGATCTGAAAGTAAAAATTTGAAATAAAAGGATGAAAACGTAAATGAAAGGATGTTTCTTCAGTGACCTGTGGAACAATTTCAATATCGACTGGTAACATATATATAACTAGATTCCTGGGGAAGGGAGATGGTAGTGGAAAAATATTTGAATATTTGAAAAATCATGAATGAAATATTTCTGTATATGTTAAAAAGTATAATAAACCCACAGATCTAAGATGTTTAACTAACTAAATAACCAATAAATACAATGTGATGAATGCTATAATAGAAATATACAAACTGTATACTTGTGATAACTTTTAAAATACATAATTTTCCAATCTTGATGTACAAAACAAACCAAATGAACAATAATAAAAAAAACCCTTATCCCAAAGAATTTTGACGCCCAGATGGCTTCACTGATTAATTCTATTAAACATCTAAGGAAAAAATTATACCATTTCTAAGCAAACTCAGCAAGCAGAGGGAACACTTTCCAACTTGTTTTGTGAGGCCATTATAATAACAAATATGACAAGGGCATTACAGCAAAAGAAACGTACAAAACTATATCACTCAAAAAAATAAATAAATAAAGATGTAAAACTCCTTAACAAAAAAATCAGCAAATCAATTCCATCAACCAGTAAAAAGATAACACCACAGGATCAATTGGGGTT
>NW_011906060.1:0-2566 GCF_000151845.1 Pteropus vampyrus
CATCTGCCATAGTACCAAGCACAGTGCAATATATTACATTTATATTATATTACATTTATAAACTTACTAGGGACTCTGAATAAATCTGCAGAGGACTTGAATACTTAAACGTTTTGGTAGGGCATTTTTCTACTATAATGAAGGGGTGCCCAAGAAACTAAATCAGTAAACGTAAAGCTAAGGATTCTGTTTAATATCTGCTTTTCTTCTCAACATTTGGTATGTTTTAAATTTGTTTATTCTTTCCTTTTTGGTAGTTGTGATATCGCCCTGGCAACAGTACAACCTATCTCATCTATAAATTAAAGTAATGATTAGAAAAGAGCATAAGAAGTTTAGCTCCTTGTAAGCTGCATGTCTCTAGCCTAGACAAAGCTCTAATAAGCTGTAACATTAAGCTGTCACTAGACTGCTGGTGACTTAATGACACTAATTATTACTCTCATAAAAACCATAACCTTAAGTATGTATATTTTACTGTAGTTGTCATAGATTCTAGCTTGCCTTGTACAAGAAATATTTAATAAAGACCCTTCTGTTGTTGACCTTCGTACCATGATGTTTCTCAGTAGAAGTCTTCAGTTTACTGTGACCTATATAAGCTGTCATTACAATGAATAATGTAAACGTACATTATTCATTAAGTGTTGATTGACTTACTATCCTGTGCCAGGCACTGTGCTTGGTACTATGGCAGATGCAAAGATAAATAAAATGTTCTTTCCTTGTCAAAGAGTTTATAATCCTATACTCAATTTTAAATATGTAGTATATTTATAAGGGCCCTGAGTAATGTTTAAGAAAAAAGCTAAAAAAATCTATAGGCTAGAGAAACTACTTCTAGCTATGGAAGAATCAAAGAATTCTTTATGGAGACACCGGCATTTAATTTGGGTCTTGACCATTAGGTTAGGTTTTGATAACTAGAGTTGGAGAGCTGAGAAAGAAAAGGGGCTGATTCTATATCCATACACCAATCCATGGTGTTCAAATAGCATCATGTAGCAAAGTAGTATTGCGGTACTTTAGAGGTACGAGTTGAAGGGTAGGGGGAAAGTAATGAATGTCGCCCAACTCTTTTTCCTATTATCAAGCTTGTGGCAACCTTAATGTGATGAGATTTGAGAAGAAAGATGATATTTAATACCCAGTCGAGAATAGTTGGTTAAACAAACCAGGAAAATTCTCCTTATTGTTTTAATATTATTGTTTATTTCCAGAATCATATATATATATTAATTCTAAAATATAGTTGTAATGGATTGCACTTATTTACCTTCAAAGCTGTATCATGACAACACAACACATTGGTATAATGTCCTCTTGGGAGCATGAAAGTTATCTGAGGTCTGGGATACCTTTATTCAGGCTTTTCCAGCTTGCACCTATAAATTTGGGTCAGTCTGTTCACTTTTCATGTTCTTCCTCTTCTTCCATCCTTGCTATCCCTAGACTGACCTACTGGTCAGGAAAGAGGAATCCTACCAAAAATGAGAAATTCCTTTTACTTCTTACAGGGACTTTCTTTGCCCTCTCCTTAGTCCCAATTTATATCTTACAACAAAATGAAATAAATGGGAATTTGGGCATATTAAAAACATTTCTTAAAATCCTAGTTCAAAATTATAAATTCTTTTGTCTTCATTGTTTATAGTTACATAACATGTAAACTGAAGGCTTAAAGTCATAAGCTCTAGCTTTACCATATTAATTTTTAGAAGATAATAACCAGCTCCAAGTATTATTGCCTTTGCCGATATATATGATAAAGAGAAAACCTACCATGTAACTTTGATAAATGCATGTATTTAAAAGGGCATGAAGATGTTAGCCTATAGTATGCCAGACTTTTCATTTGTTATTTCCCACTGTAAAAAACACCATGATTCTTACATGTACTGTAGATGGCAGTACTTATATGGAAAATATAAGTTCATACAAGAGATTTGAGAATGATTAGCAGATAGAGACCTAAATGAGTAAGGTTCAATTGAAATGTTCTTTCTTTGTTAATTTTTCTCATTCACTGGATTTTTTTAAACATTCATAAACTTTCCTTTTCACTCATGATATTTCCGTTCAGGTTTCTTCCACCATCACCTTACCTCCCTCCCCACCTCACTTTTGTTTCAGAAATCACGTTATGTAACCATTTTATCTTTAGATGACAGTGATTGGAAACTAGGTGATTACGCACATGAAAGGATCCTGTGTAAAGTTCTGTGTATTTTTTCTCAAGCACGTAGAGTGCCAGATGGCATTGCTGTAGATTCTGATGGACCAGGGAAAGCACTGTTGTATATATATGTTTCAAAACCACTTTCATTACTAATCTACAGTCCCAGGGTCGATCGAGTCTATCTTTGTATGGAGGGGAGTGGCTCACTTAGGAATATGAAAAGTTCTCTCCTTCTCTGTAAACATTAGGAATTTTGCTGTGGGATTAATTTATAAATATTTATTCAGTACTAATTATATGCTAGGAACTGTACTGAGTAGACATCCTGCGTTCTATACATGAAAGGACATGTTATCTACTTTCAGACACCCCAAGTACAATAAAATG